>NC_135624.1:4241129-4543709 GCF_053574225.1 Canis aureus | reverse complement strand
GTCATATTTATCAAATTTCATAATCTTAGACTACTATATTTTTCTCCCAAGTGACTGTCAGCTCTGGGATTTTTAATGCTGCATTGCTGTGTACAAATATATTACTGTTTACAGATATATTAAATATTACCACAAAGTCAGGAATAGATTCTCAAAGCCATTTAAATTTACATAATAGATAATAAATATAATATATACATACACATGCGCACACACAGTAACATCACTTTAAGCTATAACGTGTCAGAAGACCCAAAGGAAACATAATGGCTGTTTGTGAAGAAAGAAAAAGCCAAGGAATCATTTACTATACATGTACATTTCAACTTGCTTTCTAGGCATTTTTTAATTTTAGTAATTTCTACTGTGAAATTGCTTGAGAAATAATAATTTCACAGCTATGTAAAAGTTCTACCTCCTAATGGAATCTATCACTAAGGTAAGTAATCTCAAAAATAGTAAAAAGTTAAAATATATATATATATATATTTATGATATATATATAAATTCTGATCCTTTGTATGTACTGAGTAAAGGCCTATTTTAACATGTTCTTATCTTATAAAGTTCACCAATTTTTCTACAAATCACTGGCCAATTTAATGTCTCTTCTAAGAACTATTTGAAATGGATAGGGGTTCTTCATGGCCCCATTAATTTATACTGAATTCTACTTCCTCTTCTTCAACAGATGATCTCACTGTAGTAGCTGTTTAAAAACTGTTTAAAATTTTAAAAAAATGTTTAAGATTGCTAACAATACACAACTTTCTAGATTTTGAAGAAAACACATACTTTTATGAGAAAACTCATAATTTCTCTCAAGAAACTATCATCCACCACAAATGGAACAGAAAAGGACTGGATACAAGATCTTCGGAATATCCTGAAGAGAACATGCCTACAAAGGCATACAATCCATATTTCGCAAACTGTGGTGCCCAAAGAATGCAAAAGCTAAGAGATTATTTCCATCTGCTTCAGCAGTATACTCAATATGGTCTGATTTAGATTAGTCTAAAAAAGAAAGTCAAAATTAAGAAAATCAGAAAAAGTTAGAAGAAAGATACTGAGGAAACGAAGGAACCAGAATAAGATGTACATAAAGGGAGTGGCAAAACAGCTGGGATGTGGGGGGTCAGAAGGACAGAAGGAGGAGGAAAAAAGAGATGAGTTACCATAATAAATATTAGTAAGTGGATGCTACAATAAAGATAGTACTTTTAAATATCCACAGCAAAAAAAAAAGATCAAATAGAAATTACTTCTCATGCAGCTGTACTATTTTCACATGACTAGAGGTCTGGCTTGATTATAGGTCCTTATACTATGAACACTGTTTACATTTCACAGATCTTGCATTTTATGCCAAGCTTATCAAACAGTTCCATGTGGGTAAAACCTCTGATTAAGCAGCAGGCATCAATTAAATCAATAAATAGTAAGCCTGGAGAATGGACCATACCACAAAAGTGCAATTAGTGTACTTGCTAACTGTTCTTCCAGGCTACAGATACTACCCACCATATGAAAGTCTAAAATGTAATAGAAACACTGCAGTAAATGAGGTACATATGGAAGAAAAATGACGTACTTGGTGTTACATACAAAGCCTGATCCAAGAACAGAATTCTGTTTCTGTTAGAGCCAAAAGTGTTCTCACTAGATTATATTGACTATAAAGTTATAATAATAAAAAAGCACTTAATGCAGATAATTCACAAACTAACTAAAAATAACCAATTTTATTATAGAAAGTATTTAGCTTATCAAAATCTATCATTAAGATATAAGAAAAAATAATAAAAATATGTATATATACCAAAAAATGCCTTTATTCAATTTTTTACTTACCTTATAATTAGAAAAAAATGAGCTTCCCTTTTTTGGTTTATTTCACTTGCATTCAATAGTTGGACTATATGAGGAAATGTTCCCTCTAGATGCATTTTCAACATGAAAATGAATGCCTTCCTTCTTTGCTTAAAAATTTAGACAAATTTTTTTTGCCTCATGCAGAACTACTTACTCTAGAAGACTCATACTAGATCCAAAAAACGGTCCTCTATTCTGAAATAAATAGCTTAAACTGGAAGTCAGACACCTGTAGATTCAGGATCTTGATAATGATTACATACAATGCATACAATATTCAATTTGAAAACCAGACTTTCAAAATTATTTAAATACAATATTAGAATGTTAAATATATTTTTCTTATTAACTGATTTTACACATGAACTATTAAAAAAAGCTTTTACATTTAATGTAATGTGAAATGTAAATCCAAAAAATTTTATCTTTTCTTGGGGCAAGAGAGTGTTATTGAAAATGAAAATGTTATGAACAAATCTGAAATCATGAGCTTAAGTAAAAACCAAAAAGCTTAGAACCAAATTTTCCTGCAATTATCAGATAACATTAGATTGTTGCTTATAATTTTCTTAACTTCAACAAGAAATAAAATGACACAGTAAAACATCTAAAGTCTTAAGAGTATTTGAACTTGTCACTGTGCAATGTTATACTTTTAGAAAGTCATAACTGTAGTGACAACCTTACACAAAGCTATCAATAAAAGGTTTTAGCAGTTACTGCCATATTTGCAATTGAAGACAGAAAGAAGGTTAAAAAAAGTGTAACTTTGTGACTGTCCTGTTTATTAGTGGGAAATATACTTGCATCTATTTTGCTGATTAACTCTGATCTCCAGGAACATACTGCTTGGAGGTATCATTTATAACATAGCTTTGCTGAGAAGGATAGACTTAGGAGCATTAGCTATGCTATCACACTTATTAAAACATATTTATACACATACTTCAATCTGATACAAATATTATTCAAGTAACACCTTTCTGGAGTAAAATGAATATGCTCTTGACTGTTACTAGATTTTACTGGAGTCATGTTAAGTAATCATATTATTTCTAATGTAATTGCTGCTTCAATCATGTTTTCCTTAATCAGATTATATCTTTTATTTTTTTAAAGATTTTATTTATTAATTTGAGAGAGAGAGCACCAGCAGAGGGAGAGGGAGAAGCAGGCTCCCAGCTGAGCTAGGAGCCAAATGTGGGTCTCAATCCCAGGAGCCAGGATCATGACCTAAGCCGAAGGCTGACACTTAACCAGCTGAGCCACCCACGTGCCCCCACACTATATCTTTTAAAATGTATTAAATGAAAACATTCAATCTTCCAAATAAAATATACATTTAAAAGTTTGTCTATACTTAAAATGACTAAATGGTGAATTTTATGTTATGTGCATTTTACTGCATTGAAAATTTTTTCTTGGGTGAATTATGATCATTTGAATTAAGAGTAGGAACTCTGAAAGATAAAGTGTCAAAAAAATCTAATAGAATGTGCCAAAATCTTTGAACTTTTGGCATCCGTTTTTAAAACTGTATTTTACAGACAGGCACATGTTCTGGAAATTCATTACTTTTCCAGAGATAGCATAGATATATAAATAAGTACAGCTGACCCTTGCACAACATGCATTTGAACTGCTGGGTCCATTTATATGTAGATTTTTAAAAAGTAAATATACTGGAAAAAATTGGAGATTTGTAACAATTTGGAACAAACTGTACAACCTAGAAATACTGAAAAACAGTAAAGAGAAAGATATTACTCTAAGAATACTGCATATAATACATATACAAAATATGAGTTAACTCACTGTTTATGTTATTGGTAATTACTAAGCAATTAGTAGTTAAAAGTTTTTGGGAAGTCACACATTATACATGGATTTTCAACTGTGAGTGTGGGAGGGTTAGTGCCCCCAACCTCTACATTGTTCAAGGGTTAACTATAGAGGTACAAGTAAAGATATATACATGTAGATATAAATATAGATATACCTATAGACATAGATACAGAAACTGAGGGGAAAAAAAAGGAACAAAAGAAAAACAAAAAGAAAACGGATGTATGCAATGCAATGTAGGCCAGACAAAAGATAATACACAAAGAGCTCTTATTAAGTGATACAGAAAAGATGAGAAACTATTTAGAAAAAGAGTGTACTTTTCATTAATGAGCCTGACAAAAACCTGAAAACTCTGTTAGGATGAGACTAAGGAAACAGGAAACTAGTGCAGCTATTTAGAAGGGCAACTTGACATTTCACATCCCTTAACTAATTTTAAAGGTACATGCCTTTTGATCCTTTTGCTAGAAATTTATTTATATACATTCTCACCGGTCATGAAAAAATGCCACTAAAAAGGTGTTTATTGCAAAAAGTTTATATAAGCAGAGAATTAAAATTACCACAAGTTCACAGAGAAAAGTGGCTCTCTTTTCCAAAATGGCCATAACAACATGCACCCTCTTCTGTATGCTCTTATTCAAGGTTATTGCTTAGGAACTACTTAGTCATCTGAATTTTGAAATTATACCTTAAAAATCCCACCACAAGCACCACCAAAAAAAGAGAGAAATATAAAAATAAGCAGAAGTCTGGAAATATTTTTGCAATTACAATCAATTGGGGGATTTTTCTAGTTACGGCAGCTGAATGGCAAATTTCAAACTTTTAATTTAACACACGAAGCCAAAAAACACCACACAAGCAGGACAAAAGTGCAAAAGAAATAAAGAAATAAAGCTGTTTTCTCTCCCTTTTCTCAGATAGCCAGGTTTTTAGTCCTTCTGACATGTGCACAAATCAGTGAAGCAGAGAATCTGTTTCTATGAACCACTGCTGTGTATGACAGAAACATGAAGCTAGTGTTAACTACTGAGCTTCTGATCTCTGCCTCACTGCACAGGTGCTCAGGTACTCAGTGTTCACATGCTCCCATCCTTACTAAGAGTGAGCCCTCTTAGTGGCTCAGTTATGCCTGCACATTATTGTTCCAAAAATACCACAAACACTGCCTTAGTCAAAAAGGTGTCCAAATAGACTAGAGGTTTCTTAAAAACAAAGAATTCTAATACAGAATTACCATATGATCCAGCAATTCCATTCCTATGTACATATCTACAAGAAGTGAAAATGGGTTCCAACAAATACTTGTGTTCATGGCAGCATTACCCATTAATAGCCAACTCGAAGATGGAAACAACCCAGGCATGTGATAGATATAAATTAATAAAAAGTGGCACATCCATAAAATGTATATTATCCAGCTGTAAAGATGAAGTTTTGATACATTCAACAATATGGATAGACCTCAGAAACATCATGCTAAATGAAATAAGCCAAATATTTATGATTCCACTTACATGAAATACCCAGAACAGGCAAATTCATAGAGACAGAGAGTAAATCGGAGGTTACCAAGGGTTGGGACAGTTATTGCTCAATGGAAACAGAGTTTATTTGCGATGATGAAAACATTTTGGAAATAGTGGTTATGGTTGTAAAACACTGTCAATGTACCACAATAAAAAAGAAAAAAAAACCTTTCTAATTCAATGATCAAGATAATTTACATTTTACAGGTAACAGCTGTCTTAAGAAGAAACATTTGACACTATAAATAAAATCCTCCTAGTGATGACCACTTAAGGGCCGTGACACTGACATGGATGATGAAGTTTGTCATGTAAATTTCTCTCACATACATTGTTAACAAAATTTTTATTCAAAGGAGCTCTAGAATGTACATCTAACTGAAATAAAAGAACAATTCATTGTGAAAATGTTCCCTGTATTAACAAGTAGCAATCAAAGACATCCCAGATCATTCAGTACATCAAACAGATATTTTACCACGAATAATCAAAAGTTGAATGCAAATCAAATGTGCACATTGAGGAACAGCTATGTCGGATTCTGGAAGATTTACCATTATAAACACTATTGAACATCTATTTAAAAAGTCTTAGCCAACTGCCATATCTTGAGAAAGCAGCATACTGCTACTGCTTTTTATTCTAGGCCCAGTTTCAAAACTTAAATTGGAGATGAAACATATGCATTTTGTTTATTTTCTTTTTATCTGTGATCAATATTGATATTTTAGATTTGAAATTTAAGGTGTGGGGATCCCTGGGTGGCGCAGCGGTTTAGCGCCTGCCTTTGGCCCAGGGCGCGATCCTGGAGACCCAGGATCGAATCCCACGTCGGGCTCCCGGTGCATGGAGCCTGCTTCTCCCTCTGCCTGTGTCTCTGCCTCTCTCTCTCTCTCTCTCTCGAATAAATAAATAAAATATTAAAAAAAAAAAAAGAAATTTAAGGTGTGAAACCTTAAATTAAAATAACATTAGGGATATTAGAGGAAAAAGGATTCAACTTCGGATTAGTTAACATGCAGTTACTATTTGGAGAGCAGTTTGGTCCTATAATTGGAGAGTCATTTGTAATTTCTGAACACTTATACATCAGTACTAAAGCATCACAGTCACATAGGCTGCTCTGCTTCCTCATCTGTGCATGACCTTTCCCAATGTTTTTACATAAGCCCTCCTTCTGTATTTCTCTCCATCTCTTCCTAACTTTTCATTTCCTATAAAACTATTTTGCTTAGCTTTCAATAAAGTTTTGGTCTTACCAACTGTTTACATTCCAATGAAAATAATTAGAAAGTTATTGAATGGAAACATTAAATATACAATACAAAGAGCTTTCAGGACATCACAAAAGCTTACTAACATATCTTGTTTTAAGTGAAGTTACAGAAACTCACTCTGGCTAGGAAAATCAATGCTTTTTTTAAGATTTTATTTATTTATTCATGATAGACACAGAGAGAGAGAGAGAGAGAGAGGCAGAGACACAGGCAGAGGGAGAAGCAGGCTCCACAGAGAGAGAGAGAGAGAGAGAGAGAGAGAGAGAAAGAGGCAGAGATACAGGCAGAAGGAGAAGCAGGCTCCACACAGGGAGCCCGATGTGGGACTCGATCCCGGGTCTCCAGGATCACGCCCCGAGCCAAAGGCAGATACTCAACCACTGAGCCACCCAGGCGTCCCAATAAATGGTTTTATACTAACCAAAAGGATATCTGTAGAGAAAAGTCCTTAATTGTTTTTTTTAAAGTCCTTAATTGTTAAAAAAAATTTAGAACTTATTTTTATATTGATACAAATTTTCTGCCATTTTATTTTAATGGAATAAGTTATAGATACCGTAATATGATATTTTGGAGTTGTAATGGACTACCTTGAATTCTTCTACCAAAATAATCATGTTTCCTCTAATAATGAAGCCAAACTACTTCTGCTTCCATAGTGTTTTCCCCTACTCTCAGCTGAAAAGTCAAAAAGATGGTTTGAAAATCTCCATGACCTTTTATGTTTGTTCTCTTCTTGTACAGTTATGAGAAAATGTCATTATGACACTCAAACTAGTTCTCAGAGAGCTATATTGTTTAAAAACGCAGGTTTCATTTTGGAGCTCCTGGGTGGCTCAGTTGGTTAAGCATCGACTCTTGGTTTTGGCTCAGGTCAAGATCTTAGGGGTTGTGGGATGGAGCCCTGAGTCAGGCTCCACACTCAGCAGAGAGACTGCTTGAGATTCTGTCTCTCCCTCTGCCCCTCCACCCACAGGTATGTGCACTCTCCTGCTCTCTCAAATAAATAAGTAAATCTTTTTTAAAAATGTAGTTTTTTTTTAACCTATGTAACTTTAATATAAATTGTATTATCTAGGAATTCATTAGATACTCACATAATAAAGGAAATAATAAGGAAAAAAAGTATAGAGGTCAGTGTCTCTGTAATGAATATGCAGCTTTTCTGGTTAGCGGTTTCCTCTTAGATCACTTATAATTTAATTGCTCAGCGAAGACTAAGTCAAGACTTTATTCTTTACATTTCATGTGTTTCTACAAACTACCTGAACAAATGAAAACAACTCTATAGTGCTGTCAGAATGTAGTGATGCAGAGAGTACTAATTTATCTCAAAGCAATCAATTTTATGATAGTTCTTAGCAAAAATCAGAAGGAAAAAATAGGAACTAGTATATTAAAATCCATTAGGGTATAATACATTGATTTTATCTCTAGATGTCTTGGCAATTAAGAACTATAAAGCTCTACAGATACATTTTTTATCTATAGAAAAAAATTTTTTTAAAAGAACCATTACTTTGAATAAGACTTAATTATTTATAATGTTAGGCAGAGTAACTTCTCTAAGATTTGGGTTTAGGAAACAGAACAAGAGACAGACTAGACTCCAAGAAGAGAATGAAACTAGGTGCTTTTCTTTATTTACTATCACTGATCATTCAAGTTCTTCCTCCTTCTCATCATAACTAAAAGGAAAAAAATCTCTACTGTTTTCATGTGGCAGAGGCTATTACTTATCCCTCAAATACTATTCTCTCTTCTTTCTCAACATCACAAGGCCTTAATTTATGAGCAGAGCACCTACCACTCAGGGAAATACTGTTTCTCAGCCTCTCCCGCAATAGGGTATAGCCACATGACTACATTTTGGCAGTAGTGAAATGTGGGACTTCCAGGTATTCTACTTTGAAGGCAAGGGCATACCTTCTGATTCAACTCTCATGTACTGAGAGCTTGCTATGCAAGTGACACTATTTGTGGAGTCATTGTTGAAAAGTAAGCTATCAGTAAGGTCTACTATCAAGTTAACCACTATTAATATTTTATACATAGGAACTCAGATTAACTTGCTCAAGAGTTTGTACTTCATAAATAGTAAATCTAGGATTTGAACTCAGGTCTCTCTAACTCCAAGGTTCATACCATGTGAACCATTCTACTGTAATTTCACTCAAATTCCATAAAGTTCTATATATGTTTTATAGCATGGAGGAAACTAAAATTTTAAAAGTTCTTCTCATGGGTGGGAGCAGTGGAATTATAAATTCACTTTATTTTAAAACCTAAAATAATCTGCACTAAGAAGCCTAGAAGAAGCCACAGGAGGCTAGGGGTGTTGGCTATTTTTTTTTAAACTAATTGCTAGTTGTCTTAGGTATAGAACCTAACATCTGAGTTTAATAAAACAAATGACAGTAAGCATAAACTTTACTAGTAAAAGCCCTGACAAAAAAATCTATTTCTTATTCTAGTAATTGAGTCAGAAACATACCCAATATTCTGACTTATATCCTAAAGATTTAGTTGTAGAATGACTATAACATATTTACTTTTTTTGAAACACACCAAAGTGCAAACTACAACCACCAATCAACCAATCATATTAAAAAAATACAAAATTAAACTCCCTAAGGGGAAGTTATGTAAAATCAGTCCAAAAAAAAAATCTGAAGACAATACCTTCAATACTTGGCTGCATTTCTTCTGTTTTCGGAACAAAAATTCTAATTACACTTGTGTTGATATAAATCAAAGGTAAACTGCGTGAAGTCAATGTATGGCTTCTCATAGGTTGACCAGGAGATTTTCTTTTCTCTTTTTGGGTCCTTGGTAGTTTTGCTTGAAATATACTTGCAATGGCATTAAGCAAAGGAAAACAAAGGACAATATCAAAAGCTTGTGCTGAAAGAAGAATTTCATGAAGAAAATGAGGGGAACCATCCGTTAAACCTTCAGATAACTTATGCAAACTTCTTCGCTCATTTCTTGATGTTAACTTGTGGCGGACATTTTTTGTTACAGCTTTTGTATATGTCAAAGAAAGAAATCCATGCTGCTGATGAGAGCCATCTAGAAGTTTTGCTGTTGTCTGTTCCAGAAAAAGGAAATCACAATACATACTTCATTAAAAAAGAAAAAAAAATATTTGAAAGCAGCAAACAATCTCAGTTGGTATTATAACCTTTTATTATGTCTACATCCCTTGATGAGCACGTTACCGATCAATTCCACAGATGGGAAAAAACCATCTAAGACTTAGAATGACTAAACTGAAAATTAGGAATCCTGAATTCTAGTTCTAGATCTTGAGAGGCAATTACACTTTGTTGTGTTTGCGTCTATGATTTCTACTGGTACTTTCAGTGAAGAATTATCAAGAAGTACCAGTATGCTGTTATAACATGGGTCACAGAGAGGTTGTTTTTGCAGGTGAAACTGAAATAACTGTGTTACCTATTTCCATTTGTAATCAATAACCTGAAGAGAAAAGATAATTGACTTCCCTTAACCTAACATTTATGAGAACAGTTTTTCATTAATCTAGCTAATTTATATGATGACTGAGCCCATAAAAAGAGCCCCATTGATACCATGCTTTGAGAACTAAACCAATCATTTAATGCATGTTTAAGGGAACAGTAACATAACACAAAAATAAAACATGTATTTTAGAACCTGCTTATTTTCACTGGCTATTATATTTACAAAACCTCACTATCAATTCTCATAGAACTCAAATTCATATTCCTTGGATTTAATGCTATATTAATATAAGAGAACATTTGACAGTAAAAATTATAACATTAATATTTGACAAGACTTGTCCAATTTATATTCAAATTATACACTATAGAGAAATTATAGTAAAACAGCATACTTTTAAGAGGGAAGTAAAATGTATACTTTGTATTTGTCAAAAATGAAAAGGACAGCTCTTGAAAAAAGTTTTCCTGAACCAATTAATGTACATAAAATCCTATTTTACAAATTACTCAAAATAAAGTTAAAGTTGTTATACTCCACATTTTCAACCTCTCGTCCCACGTCCTGATAAAGTTTTTAAGTTATTAGGGTTCAATGTGTGATGTCAAGAGAGGAAGTAAACTGAGGAAGAAGAACAACAGTAAAAAAAGTGAGACTTAGTAAAGCAGCAATGTGCTCGGGCCCGTGTTATCTCAGCACTAGTGAAGCTGGTGTACAGTCTAGTATTCATCTTCTACTTGGTCAATGACAGGCATACAGCCTTGTCCAGTTTCAAGAGGTCGCCAAGTAAGGTACTTTGAATTAGTTGTGAGAAGGAAATGGCATAATAGAAAAGGGGAAGAAAAGCAATCTAAGTAAGAATCATAAAGGAAATGACAAGGCAATTTGGTCAACTCTTGATCATTCAAAACATGCACAATTTAAAAAACATTATATACTTAAAGTCCTACACTTTCCTTTTGCTGATGGTAAAATTAGGCTGTAATTATGAATCCAGAATGAAAACAGGATATGTAAGTAACCCAGAAACAAATTAGATTGTAGTGGAAAATAGCCTATGATTTAAAAGTACAGTAGAGTTCATTGACAAAGTAGATGATACAGAGGAAGATGAAAATCAAGAGTTGACACTATGGATAGTTCCAATTCCTTCTCTGGATTCCTGTTAGTGGGAGTTCTGTAGCATAATTTTAAAATGATTTCTTACAGAAGGAAAGAAGCCAGAGCAATTACTGAAAGGGTCCTGCTTGCTGATGGGTCGAACCAACAAGGTGCGTCTGTTCAGCTTGTCAGTACAGGAAAGGAAGACACCTCCACATTGCCCCAGAGACCAACACTCTTCCCCAAAGCTTGAGGTGATGGACAGGAGCAAAGAAGGTGAAAAGACAAAAAGCAATAAAAGCCATAAGCAAAAATATCTGGATAGTTTTAATTTTGCTCAAGTTTGCATAGGTTTAGGTTTGAGCCACTACTAGGTATGGCCTGTCTGGACCATCTTCTGCAAAAGCATTGTTAATGGAAGTGAATGAAAAATAATTGCTTTTAGTGTAAAGTTACTACTTTTAGTCTATGATAAAGGATAATCCAACATGAATTCATTTATGAATAAAAAGAACTTCTAAGAAGTCAACACAATAATACATTCATGATAAAATATTTTAATAAAAGCAATCCTACCTTTGCTGTTTGAAAAATTTGCTAATACCTATAATAGGAAAATGGTTATAAAACACAAGCAGCTTAAAGGAATAGTTTTATTTTATAATGTAATTTTGAAAGAACAAGTCAAAAAGAATTTACTCTGAGCTCTAATTCTTGTAAGCATTAGTCCTATTGCATGACAGAACAAAGATAAACAGTTTATGATATATTTTCAAAAAATCATAATTACTAAATGAGTCTCACCACAGGTTTTTCTTTGCACTGTAGAAATACTCCTTCAAAATGTCCTGACTGCCAACCTTCCCCTGGCCTGGAAAACATAAGTTCACCTTATCTGTTCTCTTCCATTTTTCTGAGTTAAAAAAATTGAGCATTTATAACTATTTCAAAAGGTTATTATGTAAACAACACTACACTGAACTATAATAAAACATGGATCTGACAATGTAATCAAACTATTTATATTAGCACCACATCCTGATAGTTCTGCACAGAAGCATTTGTCTTCATGGTAAACTGTATACTTATTGATTGGTTATTTATTTCTATTTTACCCATGAGACTAGCAGGCCCATAAGGGCATGATTTTTGTCTATTTTTCTCAAACACTATATCCTCAGTGCTTAGCATAGTATACATAATACACACTCAATAAATATTTTGACTTAAGTGAATGAACAAATATTTAAAACTGAGATAAATTTAGTAGTAAAGTCACTGATGATCTAGAACATACATAATATTCACATCATCAGGAAATGATTTCAACTATAACATAATAATCATGTATCACCCACAAAAATCACTTTCATAAAGAGACATGCTATTCAGGAGGACCTAAAGAGCTAAGCATTCCATTATCAAAGATCAATTAAAATAGGTCATGGTTATTACAACATAACAATTATCATATGCTCATATGCTTTGTAAAATACTACTATTGTAATAGGCTGTAACAAAAAGCTAGCAAAAATATTTTTTTAAGATTTTATTTATTTATTCATGAGAGACACAGAGAGAGAGAGAGAGAGAGAGAGAGAGAGAGGCAGAGACACAGGCAGAGGAGGAAGCAGGCTCCATGCAGGGAGCCTGACATGAGACTTGATCCTGGGTCTCCAGGATCAGGCCCTGGGCTGAAGGTGGCACTAAACTGCTGAGCCACCCGGGCTGCCTGCTAGCAAAATATTTTGAACTTCACAATTACGGCACAATTTTTTGGCTGGAGAGATTTGATAGTCATTGACATAACCAATACAATATATGTGATAAGCAATAAGATAAAGAATAAAAATTCAACTGTTTTCAATGTAAGTTAGAAACCTATTAAGTAAAAAAAATTGTTTTTAGGGTCTCTGATGTACCAATAAAGGTACAGGAACATGTGCTGCCTTTTTTTTTTTTTTTTTTTTTCCAAGTACACGAGGGTTTATTTACCAGCTTGGGCTTGGGGCCAAGTATACTCCACACAGCAGAAGAACATGTGCTTCTGCAGGCATTCAATAAATAACTGCTGAATGAATACTATAAATTCAGAAAAAAAAAAAAAAAAAGGCTGTAAGGCTGTTTCTATACCAATATGAGACTGAAAATATGCTGTGCAAAATATTTTTTAAATGTGTGAGTTTAAAAAAAAATAAATAAATGTGTGAGTGTTGGGGATCTCTGGGTGGCTCAGTGGTTTAGCGACAGGGCGAGATCCTGGAGTCCCAGGATCGAGTCCCACATTCGGCTCCCTGCATGGAGCCTGCTTCTCCCTTTGCCTGTGCCTCTGCCTCTCTTTCTCTCTGTGTCTCTCATGAATAAATAAGTAAAATCTATAAAATCAATAAATAAACAAATAAATAAATGTGTGAGTTTTATGGTATGTAAATTATATTTTAATAAAAAAAAAAAAACAACAAATTCCAGGGTAGTTAGTATTCTAGAGCGAAACAGAACAAAACAAAAACACAGAAAGCATTCATTATTTTTATTTGGGAAAAAGGACAAAATTGCTATGTATCTTTGTGAAGATATATAAAACTTTATTTTTTTTACTGCCATTACTTATTAAAGAATTAAAGTATATTTAACACAATCTATTTTGTTCATAAATTTAAATATAAATTATATTTGTTTATATCATACTTTTCATAAAAAATTACTAGGGAAAGAAAAATTGGTTCTAGGAATATCCACCACATGTATATTAATCAACTGTGAGATAAAATAAGTCTCCAAGTACCAAGGGCCATGAGATGTCACTCCATTTCAATCTGTGATTATACTAGTATGGAGAGTGGATAGGGAGTATACAGCAAAAACCAAAACCATCAATTATGTCTCCAGCGTCTTTGCAAACATACAAAATAACAAACTGTAAAAGCAGCCTATTACATTTAATACGGCAGTATGGGTATGTATGAGCAGATTTGCCATCTTATGAAACAAAGCTTTGTTATGTTCCATATATGAATGAATTTCAAGGAAAACTGATCAATTTATCTGTTAAGAATCTTCTCTGGGAACAAGTATAGTATTTAAAAAAAATCCAAATTAAAACATAAAAATTCTTATATAGACTGTGTTCAAAGAAAGTATAGCTCTTCCCATACTTATTATACATTAGTTACCTGCTTCTATAGTGATCAATATTGAAACTTTCTATTTTACATTTCACTTTGGTATATACATCTTGAACATCTATGGAAGCACTGAGATCTTCTAGTTCACTGACCATACAAAGCTCTGCAATAAGAAGCAAACATTAAAATCAGCACGGGCCTCACAATCAATATTAAAACCTTCTGTTTTCAATTTTATGTTCACATATATATCCTTGACATCTACAGAGAAAATGAGACTTTCTCTCATTAACCACACAAGATCCTACAATAATAAGGAAAAATAACATTAAGAGAGGCCTCACAATTAAGACAGGATACCTATTTCAAGACAGAAGAAATTCATTTATGTTTCAATTGCTGTATCTGATATTAGTCAAGAATCTTCGCAATACTTTTAATGACAATGATAAAATGCATCAATACAACCAATGAAAAAGTTACCTCATGGCTTTTAGAATGAATTTTAATATAAAAACACAAAATTTAGGTATTATAGTATTGCTAATAGAAATCAACTGAGTTAGATATAATGATGTTTAAATGACAGTGATAAATAAAACTAAGTCTACTATTTCTTCTAAAAATAGTATTTAATATTTTATCTTTCCAGTAGAGAAAAGTAACCCTGTACCTGTGCCTTTATTTTCAGGATCTGGAGCAAAGAGTTTTATAGTTATTTTGGGGAGCACCCACTGCATCCACAGACTAATACGTCCACTGGATCCACCAATGTTACTTGTAGTTTGTTCCAAGGTAACAGAATCTGAGAATGGTGAATCATCGCCTGCTTGTATAGAATCTCCCTGAGATGAAAAAAAACGACTGTGTAAAAATAAAAATAACTTAAAAAATTATTTAAAATTTGAAATTACTAGTGATACCTTTTCAATATCATAAATGCTAACGATAATCATATAATCATATAATCATATAAATGCTTATGCTAATAATATATACTATCATATAAATGCTTATGCTAATTATACTATCATATATATAAATGCTTATGCTAAATCATATAAATGCTTAGGCTAATAATATATACTATCATATAATCATATAATCATATAAATGCTTATGCTAATAATATATACTAATCACGTGTTTTGTTTTGTTTTTATAGTTACGATGTCCATATATGTCATTCCAGTCTCCTCTAAGAGTACGTAAGATCCAGAACAAGTTCGGGTTGTACCATAGGTTATTTCCTTAGAGAGTAGGGTCTGCAAGCAAAGCTATATATGGCCAAGGGCCAAATCTTTCTCTATTTTTGCAAATAAAGTTTTACTAGATTACAGCCAATTCATTCACTTACTTATTACCTATGGCTGCTCTTTAGCAGTTAAGTAGTTTCTATAGAGATGCTATAGTCCACAAAACCTAAAATATTTACAATCTAGCCATTTATAGAAACAGTTTGTCTACCGTTGCTATACAGTACTTATGTATGAATCTACAATATCCATAGCAAAGTGACTGGCATAATTAGCATGGCTTAAGAAACAGAACATTTATCATGCCACACATATTTTAACATAAGAAGATAATAAAAAGTTGGATTTGACAATAGATTAAAAGAAAAAAAAATTTTTAAATTTTTATTTATTTATGATAGTCACATAGAGAGAGAGAGAGAGAGGCAGAGACACAGGCAGAGGGAGAAGCAGGCTCCATGCACCGGGAGCCCGATGTGGGATTCGATCCCGGGTCTCCAGGATCGCGCCCTGGGCCAAAGGCAGGCGCTAAACCTCTGCGCCACCCAGGGATCCCAAGAAAAAAATTTTTTAAGTTATCTCTACACCTAACATGGGACTCAAATTCACAACCTGGAGATTAAGTCACATGCTCTATCAACTAAGCCAGCCAGGTGCCCCAACAATAGATTTTTAAAGATGATTATATGGCTAAATGGCTAGAATTAAAGAGCATGGGCTTATTCAATTCAACAAGTACATAATGAATTATGAATATGCAAGTTCCCACATTTGGTACTAACAAACTTTCTGTAAAAGGGTCATTTAGTCATCATTGTTTTTGTTAAATCTTTTCAGCAGCTGTTAAGTGGTTTGGAGAAAAAGAAATCCTGGTTTGGAGCTGAATAGCTTCCCCAAATGCAGGAAGACATGGTGACAGGTATAGTGATCACTCACTCATGTATTCTGTTCTTTTAGGATAAACTACCAAGTATTTGGGTTTTTAAAAGTCCAACTTTGCTGTCCATTTAAAACCTTCAAAAATATCCATTCTCTGAGAATTGATCTAATACCCTATAGCATGCTTATTTGTTTTAAAGATGTATATATATTTTTAAACATTAGTTATAGATACTTAAATTCAGTCTGGTAGGCAGCATCATACACTAGGGTTAAGGCCTTCTTCAGACCGTAACCACGTGATTTAACCTCTCAGGGTTTGTTTCCTTCTCCGTAAAATGGTTTTTTTGATATTTATCTCTTAGAGTTGTTAAGAAGAAATAGGAACATGAACATAAAGTGATTGCATATAAGCAATTTGTAAGTAGTAGGTCTAATTATCACCATCAAACTGAACCACTCTTTAGGAATTGTACACTCAACAGTCTTGCAAAATTTGGTATTCTATACTTTCCTGCCTTTCTAATTTTGTCATCTTTCTAATGTCAGCACATTTTCCTTTGCCATATGCCCTCAATTTCTAATAGTTCATTGTTGCTTTGAATGCCTCAAACAAAATGCCTCAAAATGCCTCACTTCCTATGCTAAGGAGTCATGACCAGTGGTCAACAGCTGGAACAAAACATCCCTTAAAATTCAATAGAAGGAACATAACATGGTCAGTATATGGTTTTCTATGGATAGTTTCTCAGAGCAGAAGCCACTAATCTGGCAAGTAAGAGCAAGGATGATGAGTAAAACCTCACACAAAACCAAACCAAAATTTCTCTCATTACCACAGATATGCCATCTACTCAGGTATATTCACCACCTACATGAAGTGTTTACCTTGACATAAATTTTACAATACCTCTCAGTCAGAAGGAGAACTTAATTTCCTTGAATACCCAGAAGGAGAGGCTAACGAGGATGATTTTCATAAAAGAATAGACAAGTACTTATAGTTGGAATACTTAGGCACCAGGCACAGCAAAGCAAAAGTGTCCTATGATTTACTGTGACAGAAAATTATAGACTTAAATCTGAAGATAATGTAGTCATTCCTTGTTCCAGTTATACCAAACAAACCAAACAGCCCATGTTTATGCTATTTTCATATGAATGCTTCTCCAAAATAAGTAGTCCTAACTTTGCTATAATTGAAATTCTTAAAATTTGAGAAGGCATACAAAAATTCAGTGTTTTGGTCCTGCCTAAAGTAAAACAACATCTAATGAAATGCACAAAGTAATCCCAGAAAAGGATGCATTTTATGAAGTTAAATTCAATAAAAGACAACATAATGTAGTCAATATGCCTTTCTTTATGGGTAGGTTCTTAGAGCAGAAGCATTCATAAATTAAATTATGCTTCAACAGTTAGAATACCATAGTCCCAAGAATGGAAACTGCAGAGAAAACAGCACCTATGTGCTGTGACCAAATCAATGTGACCTAGCTTTTTCATATTATTAAGTATATTCAGTAGGAATGCTAAGAAAATTGTGGCTTCAAATTTAATAAGTAAGCACTCCTGAAAAAGACTTTTGCTCTCCATCCTCACACAGTTTCAATTTTCATTTTGGATTTACAACATTTGGTGTGGCGTTGTTAAATATGTTTGTGCATTAATTTTCTGCTCTATTTCCAAATCTATAGCAAAAATTGAGCCAGAATTGGAGATGCTGAACTATTTTCCCACATCTCTTTATGCCAAGTTCTAAAATATACAGTTCAATTCTTTCACCATTTTGTTGCAAATTGACCAAAAGACTGAGTTTATTTTTATAGCTGAATTTATCTTTGTTCATCTGGAAGAGCAAACACTGCAGCCCTTCATCCCTGGCCTGCTTCAGAGCTCAGGGATGATCATAGTTTTGGCCACACTGCTATTCTCCCTTATCAAAATAACTCCAGCATTCTTGTTCAATCACAGAACTTCCCAAAGGGCTAAACACTTCCACCATGGTTTGTACTTAACTCAACACTAACAAGTGGCCTGCTGTGGTTTCCACTACCTTTGCTCTCACTATTTCAATGCAAGGGTGGGGAAAATGAACTGTTTTTAAGCTTTGTACTTACACCTCTTACTCCTATTTCCCCCTCTATGACCATCCAGATTGATATTCACTGAAAAATATGGTACTTCCTATCAACATGTCAACATAAAAAGAATTACTCATAGTTTAAAACATAAATCACCCAAGGATCATATAAACAAATACTTCTCTTCTACTTAATACAAACAGTTGTTAAGAGTGCGCTTTTTAAAACTAGATTCATTTATAGTGAATTCTTTATAGCCAAAATAATGGATATATTTGACCTGACTCAGCAAGAAAAACAATGCTTTAAGTAGTAAATGTTTTAAAATTTTTATGAACGTTTTTGAATGCAAAATCAATCAGAAATAAAAAAATTTCCCAGATACAGAATTGATATAAATAAGCACAACAAACATAAGGCGACCTCGTAGCAGTTTCTTTCTTGATGTTTCTCTTGAGGCAAGGGAAACAAAGTAAAAACAAACTACTAGGACTTGATCAAAATAAAAAGCTTTGGGGATCCCTGGGTGGCGCAGTGGTTTGGCGCCTGCCTTTGGCCCAGGGCGCGATCCTGGGGACCCGGGATCGAATCCCATGTCGGGCTCCCGGTGCATGGAGCCTGCTTCTCCCTCTGCCTATGTCTCTGCCTCTCTCTCTCTCTCTCTGTGTGACTATCATAAATAAATAAAAATTTAAAAAAAATCAAAATAAAATAAAAAGCTTTTGCACAGCGAAGAAAACAATAAAAAAACTAAAAGGTAATCTACAGACTGGGAGAAGATATTTGCAAATGACAATAAAGGGTTCAGTATCCAAAATCCATAAAGAAATTACAAAACTTGGGGTACCTGGATGGCTCCGTTGGTTAAGTGTATATAACTCTTGGTTTTGGCTCAGGTCATGATCTCAGGTTGGGGAATTAAGCCCTGCATCAGGCTCCACACTCAGCAGAGACAGCTTGAAATTCCCTTTCTCTCCCTCTGTCCTTCCCCAGCTCTCTCTTTCTCTCAAATAAATGAATCTTAAAAAAAATTATAAAACTTTACACTAAAAAAAAAAAAAACCAAATAATCCTCCTTAAAAATGGGCAGAAGACATGAACAGACAATTTTCCAAAGAAGGCATACAGGTGGCCAACAGACATGAAAAGATGCTCAACATCACTCATCATCAATAAGGGAAATACAAATCAAAACTATAATGATATATCATCTTGTACCTGTCAACAAGGCTAAAATCAACAACACAAGAAACAACAGGTATTGGTGAAGATGTAGAGAAGGGGAATGTTCTTGCTCTGTTGGTGGAAATGCAAAGTGGTGCAATCACTGTGGAAAACAGTACATGGGTTCTTCAGAAAGTGAAAAACAGAACTACCCTATGATCCAGCAATTACACTACTACGTATTTACCCAAATAACAAAAAAATTTAATTCAAAGGGGTCCATGCACCCCAGTGTTTATAGCAGCATTATCAGTAGCCAAATTATGGAAAGATCCCAGTGTCCATTGACTCACGAATGGATAAAGAAGATACGGTATAGATACACAATGAAATATTATTCAGCCATAGAAAAGAATGAAATCTTGCCATTTTCAAAAACATGGATGGAGTTAGAGCATTATGCTAAGAGACGTTAAGTCAGAAAAAGAAAAATACTATTGATTTTACTCAAATGTGGAATTTAGGAAACAAAGGAACATAAGGGGGTAAAGAGGGAGGCAAACCAAGGAACAGACCCTTGACTACAGAGAACAAATGATGGTTCCCAGAGGGGAGGAGGATGGGGGATGGGTAAAATAGGTGATGGGATTAAGGAGTATACTTATGATGTACTATGTTGTACATCTGAAACTAATATTACACTGTATGTTAATGGGAATTCAAATAAAAACTTTAAAAAATATAAGGTGATCTCAGACTGATAGGTTAATTTATATAACTATTTAAATTCATAAAATAAAGTCAATAATTGAGAAACCAGAGACATTCTTGATATGATTACTTTGAAATGGGAAAAGCATTACAAACAAAATGTTTTGTTGATATATGTAAAGGCTAAAATGGAAGCTTTACTTCTCTAAAATATTTTGAGACATTATCTTTGTCTTCCAACAGCTGTTCAATTGATCAGATGATAATAAATGCTAATATTCCCACATTTTTAAAGTACATTCCACGCCCAGTGTGGAGCCCAATGCAGTGCTTGAACTCATGATCCTGAGATCAAGAGCTGAGCTGGGAATGTGAGTCAGATGCTTAACAACTAGCCACCAAGGTGCCCCATGATTCTCTCATTGTGAATAAAAGCTTCTCCCTAAATGTTGAAGATAAAAGTATTTAAAGATAAATATTATATAAAACAGTTATTTATTAAATAAATAAAAGTCTACTTCCAAGGGGAAGTGTAAAATGATTATAATATATTCTTAAAATAACTGAGTATTCAAACAAAATTTATCTTTTTTAAAAACAAGACTTATTTATTTGAGAGAGAAAGAGAACATGTGTGTCAATAGGGGGAAGGAGTAGAGGGAAAGGAAGAGAGAATCCTCAAGCAGACTCCCTACTGAGCCTGGTCCTAGGCTCTATCCCATGACCCTCAGATCATGACCTAAAGCAAAATCAAGAGTTGGCCACCTAACCGACCAAGCCACCCACGAGTCCCAAACTAAATTTGCTTTCTAAAGAATTGTTTGGAATAATAATTTGAGGTGGATTACTGTTTAGGATTACTGCACTATAACAACCAAAAAACTGACAAAAGTTTTGCTATAGCAGGTGATGTCAAACAACTTCTCAGTCTAATATTCACTTCTGTTTTTCAATAACTATCTCAATAGATATAACTGACATATAACATTATAATAGTCTCAAGTGTAAAACATAATAATTAAATATTTGTATGTATTGTGAATGATCATAGTAAGTCTAGTTAAAATCCATCTCCAACACCATGAATACTTATTTTTCTCTTGTGATGAGAACTTTTAAAGCCTAGTCTCTTACCAACTTTGAAACATAGAATACAGTATTATTAACTATATAATCACCGTACTGTATATTATATCCTCAGGACTTACTTGTTTTATAATTGGTAGTTTTTGCCTTTTGGCCACATGTACCTATTTTGTCCCATATTTACTGTTTAAAAAGATTTTCTTTATTTATTCATGAGAGACATACAGAGAGAGGCAGAGATATAGGCAGAGGGAGTAGCAGGATCCCTGCATGATCCTAGGACCCTGGGATCATGACCTCAGCCAAAGGCAAAAACTCATCCACTGAGCTACCCAGGTGCCCCACCCCATATACACTTTAAATTTAACGGAAAATAAATGTGTTTTAAATAATTACTGGAGGCTAAGAAATGAACCACTTCATGCCAGAATTTTTTAAAGTTTTTTTTTTAATGTTTATTTATTTATTCATGAGAGACACACACAGAGAGAGAAGCAGAGACACAGGCAGAGGGAGAAGCAGGCTCCACGCAGGGAACCTGACGTGGGACTCAATCCCGGGTCTCCAGGATCATTCCCTGGGCTGAAGATGGTGCTAAATTGCTGAGCCACCCAGCTGCCCTTTTAAAAGTTTTTATTTAAATTCTAGTTAGTTACTATACAGTGTAATTTAAGTTTCAGGTGTGTAATACAGTGATTCAACAATTCCATACAACACTCAGTGCTTATCACAAGTGTACTCCTTAATCCTCATCTCCTATTTCACCCATCCCCTCATTCACCTCCTCTCTGATAAGCATCAATGTATTCTCTATAGCTAAGGGTCTGTTCCTTGGTTTGCTTCCCTTCCCCTCTCTTTGTTTTGTTTTCTGAATTCTACATATGAGTGAAATCATGTTATTTATCTTTCTCTGACTTATTTCACTTAGCATGATATTCTCTAGCTTTATTCATGTTGTGGCAAATGGCAAGATTTCATTTTCTATGGCTGAGTAATATTCCTCTGCATGTGTATCTCACTTCCTCTTTAAGCTACGCTACCTAAAGCAATTTTAATCCCTGAATCAATCAAGAATGTAAGTTAAATTTTGCCATAAACCAAAGCTTCAAACATTAGAAGTTAATCTGTCAGTTTTCACTTAACATACATTCAGCATTTTATTTTTTTTGCTATAAAAAAATAAAATTTTTGTTCCCCCTTCTATATAATACAGAATTATCTCTAGGAAGTAGACTCCATTATGGGCTAAATTTCCCAGTCTACCTATATATTATGTATATAAACATATCCATGTCTCAATTCAAATTCTATAAATTCCTCGTAAGGATAAAAGACTGTGTCTTAGACATTTAAATTTTTTTAAAAAGCTAACCACTATTAAGCTAAGTATCCAATTTAAGAAAGTAGAAAAACAGGGGTGCCTGGGTGGCTCAATCAATTAAGTGTCTAACTCTTAATTTCAGTTCAGGTCATGATCTCAGGTTGTGAAATCGAGCCCCACACTGGGCTCCATGCTGGGTGTGGAGCTTGCTTAAGATTCTCTCTCTCTCTTTCTCTAAAAGAAAGAAAAAGAAAGAAATAAAAATACTACAGAATAAACCAAGAAAAAAAAGCATTATTTTTTAAAAGATCTTATTATTTATTTTAGAGAGAAAGAGAGAGAAAACAAGTGATAAGAGGGACAATGGAAGAGGGAGGGAGAGAGATGAAAGGGAAGGAGGAAGGAATGGAGAAGGGGGACAAAGGGGGAGGGGAGGGAGAGAGAGAGAGAGAAAAAGAGAGAGAGAGAGAGAGAGGGAGAATCTCCAGCAAACTCCCTGCTGAGCACAGAACCTGATATGGAGCTTAGTCCCCTGACCCCTGAGATCATGACCGGAGTCAAAACCAAGAGTTGGAGGCCTAACCAAATGAGCCACCCAGGCACTCCAAGAATTATCTATCTTATCTTAGGTAAAGAAAAAAGTTATCATTGAGACTTTTTAAACCTAATCCTGGGTTATATATATAGAATTGAGGGCTTGATTTTATACTGCCAGAATGTTTCAATAAAAGTTCTAGTTAAGAAATAAACAGTAAAGGGGTTTCAGGCTAGTAATAGCCCCTGGAGTCCCCAAAGAAGCAAACACATAAAATCCCTTTGTGGGAATAGAGCCTCAATCACAATGTAAAAGTCTCATAGGAAAGCTCCAGTAATTAAAAACTCCCCCCACCCCCCCAAAAATTAAAAACTCCCAATATAAGGTTACATTAACAAACAAGGAAACAATCTATGATGAGTAAAAGTTAAGAACACAACAAACAAAAGGATTAGACTCTCAAAATATTTGGACATATATATTTTTATATAAAAATATAAAATAATTACATTTAAAACAAAAGAAATACTAAAAAATGCTCATTATATAGTTTTATGAATTTATATCAAAATATATTTACAGTCACTTAGTGAATATATACATGCTCTATACTATAATAAATCAGATTTGATTTAATCATGAGTTGATATTCCCAAATCATTTAACATCCACATACTCAAGAGCAATGTGTTTGAAACCCACTCTGCATTAAGCATTGTACTGGTTGCTTAAATTAGGGTTATCCTCTGATAGAAAGATAATAGGCAATGGATGGATAGTAGTGGAGCGGAGAGTTTTTATTTCACATCTAGGATAGCCTTGAAACAATATAATCATTATTTAACATCTTTACTTTTGACCCAATGGAAGCCTTTCAGACTAAATAATTTTACTTCTACCTTATAATGTCAGATAAAAAATAACAGAAAAAAACACAAATAATATGGAAATAGAAAAAGCAACAAAGGTACAATTTTTCACTATATTTGGTATTGTACAAAATTCATTAGAGCTAAAACATAGTAAGTTTGCTTCACACAAAATTACTATCAAAAGAAAAAAATAATGTTCTATCTGAAAATATTGCCTAATATTTAAAGAATTAAATGGAATATTCATTGAATATATTACTGGAAGTCCCAGTCAGAGCAATTAGTCAAGAATAAGAGGCATCCAAAGTGGAAAGAAGTAAAATTATCTTTGTTCACAGAACACATGACATTATATGTAGAAAGTCCTAAAGATTCCACACAAACCCACACAAGAAAATGTTAGAATAAATTCAGCAAAGTTGCAGAATATAAAACAACACTCAAAAACCAGTTGTGTTTCTTCTATACACAAACAGTGAATGATCAGAAAAAGAAATTGATAAAACAATCCCATTTAAACTGCATCAAAAATAATAAAATACTGAGACACTGGGGTGGCTCAGTTGGTTAAGGTGAGTGACTCTTATTTCCACTCAGATCATGCATGATCTTATTATGAGATCAAGCCCTGAGTCAGGCTCTGCCCTGGCCGTAGAGACTGCTGAAGATTCTGCCTCTCTCCCTCTCTCTCTCTCTCTGTCCCTCCTCCTTCCCTCACTCAAACAAACAAAAGAATAAAATGCTTAGGAATAAATTTAACCAAAGAGGTGAAACACTTGTATGCTGAAAAGTATAAAATATTGCTAAATGAAATAAAAAATATGTATATAAATGAAACAATGTCCCATGTTCATGGACTGGAAGGCTTAATGGTTAAGATGGGGAGTTACTGTTTGACAGGTACAGAATTTCAGTTGAGTAAGATAAAAAAGTCTTAGTGATAGATGATCATGATGGTTGCACAACAGTGCCAAAGAATGGTACATTTAAAATGGTTAAAGGTAATTTTATATTGTATTTTACAATTAAAAAAATGACATACATTTAACCGGGACATAAAATCATAATTAACACTATGTTAATAGTTAACAATAACAATAGTGAAATTGAGGAAATAACTTAAAGAGAGACTACAGACAATGTAGAAATATTTTCTCAAGTGATACTGAGGACTTCCCAGAAGTGAAAAAATACATACCACAAAACCTCAAGTGTTGCACACGATAAATAACATATCTACGCTTAGTGGCAACAATTTATTTAATAAAGAGAGATTATCAATGCATGTGTCCCACAATTCATATGGTAGTATACATTAGGGACTTGAGACTTTTGTAGTAGGATTCTTTCATTTACAGATCTTCTTCACACAGATCAGATTAAATCCATACCTAACATAAAACTAGGAGCATTTTCATTGTTTATGTTTACAACTCAATCAGAAAAAATCCTCAACATTCTAAATTTCAATTAATTGCAGTAATGTTAGGAATTTATTATTAAAGTCAGAATTTCTTTTTATGTGATTGAAAAAAATCTCCCCTTTGTTAATATCTCCCTTTATTAATTTCCCCATTTTGGCAAATGAAGAAATCATTCTTCTAGATTATATTATAATACACCTACTACAACAAAATTGCTACAAATATCATTTTCATTGTTTAAAATCTATCTCAATGTTACTTTCTCGAGAAATATCCACAGATTCCATAGAATAAAACTGTGAATCATACTCCTACAATTATAGGGCATGTTCATCTCTATTATATCTTGTATCGGGGCCACCATTTCCTTTTGTGTAGGCTGGACACTGTACAATAGAGAGCACAATTTATACAGTACTTTGTGTGAATGGCAGTCCCCAGATGGACAACCAACAGATGTAACCACTCCGTGAGAATGTTGTCTTCACTGGTCTTCAATGTTTTTTAAATGTTTCTTTCTAAAAAGCCACTCCCCAAAGCAGGTATTCCTATTTATTTGGACATCTCAATAAATAAAGTACTTAGTAAACAACTGTTTAAAAGGAACACTCTTGGGCAGCCCCAGTGGCTCAGCGGTTTAGCGCCACCTTCAGCCCGGGGTGTGACCTGGGGACCCGGGATCCGGTCCCACATGGGGCTCCCTGCATGGAGCCTGCTTTTCCCTCTGCCTGTGTCTCTGCCTCTCTCTCTCTGTCTCTCTCATGAATAAATAAAATCTTAAAAAAAAAAAACAAAAAAACTCTCCTTTGTCTCTATGACTTAAATTCATCTATCAATTTCACTTGTACTTGTAGCAATTTATCACCCCCAGCTTTGATTAGAAATAAAAGACTCTTTGGTTAACCAAGTTTGGACACTACCACATTCAATATAGTGTGGTTGTTGTTTTTTAAACTGGAGGAGTTTTTATATTCTAAGAACATTAGGAATCTCCAAGAACTCACTACTTTTACCCTAGAAGGGATATGTCCCACTTACCTTATAATGGCACATTTATAGATTCTTGACCTATGCCTCATTTGGGGGGAGGGGGGAGGGGTAGGAGAGGTAGGTCGGGTGGGGGCAGGTAATACCCATCATTCAGGTCACCATGTTTCACAGAATTTAGAATGAGCAGGGATAGAGAAGTTGCTTATGCAGTCTAATAAATCTATTCTAACATATGTTAGGACCTCAAAGCAAGTAAAAAATAATACCCATTTCATGGAGTTTGATTGCCTTTATTGATTTATTTGAAAAAAAAAATAACCCCTTTACTTCCTTCTTCTTCCCATTCTGTATTTTAGCAATAACTGTTTCCACAAGAAATATCTTGAAGCAAAAACAAAAATATAATTTTTACCTCTATCTTTTATACTAGTTTTCAGAAGTTCAGCCTTCTACAGTGTGTTATGGAAATGTATTAGGATGTTTTTGGTTGACTCTTTGACTGAGTGTCACTACTGGCATTTAAAGGTTAGGAGTAGGGGAATTAAGAGGTTCTATGATAAATAAGACAGTCTTAAAAAGCAAAAACTCACTCACAGAAACTTTTTTTAAGAGTTTATACCCTGAGCTCATGAAGACAGACACTTAACCAACTGAGCTACCCAGGCGCTCCCTGGCTCACAGAAATTTACACAGGTGAAAATCTTGTGTATAAGTATTTGGAAATAAGATTGAATTCCGTTTTTTTTTAAAGATTTTATTTATTTTTTCATGAGAGACAGAGAGAGAGAGACAGAGAGAGAGAGGCAGAGACACAGGCAGAGGGAGAAGCAGGCTCCCTGCAGGGTAGCCTGATGTGGGACTTGATCCCAGGACTCCAGGATCACACCCTGAACTGAAGGCAGATGCTTTAACCGCTGACCTACCCAGGTGTCCTTGAATTCAGTTTTGTAACTAAATACTATTTTTGGCATTTCTGCATGATTATATTATACACCAAGAGTCGTAGAAATGTAACTACTTAAATGAAATGAAATATTGCTTTGTTCAAAACTTTTTAAAAAAATATTTATTCATGAGACAGAGAGAGAGAGAGAAAAAGAAAGAAAGAAAGAAAGAAAAGAAAGAAAGGAAGGAAGGAAGGAAGGAAGGAAGGAAGGAAGGAAGGAAGGAAGGAAGAAAGAAAGAAAGAAAGAAAGAAAGAAAGAAAGAAAGAAAGAAAGAAAGAAAGAAAGAAAGAAAGAAAGAGGCAGAGACACAGGCAGAGGGAGAAGCAGGCTCCAAGCAGGGAGCCCAATGCGGGACTCGATCCTGAGTCTCCCTGGGCTGAAGGCGGCACTAAACCGCTGAGCCACCCAGGCTACCCTTGTTCAAACTTTAGCAAGTTTGCCACTATTTCAGAAAATGGATGTCACCAAAATGATGTCACAACACTACCACTTGTGGTATTGTATACAGACCTGCATGAGTCTATCTGTATCAGCCACATTCACAGTAATAATATGTACCTGACTACTTCATTATGTCTTCTTCTAACATAGTCATGCATGCCTGAACATTTAAATATATGTTGAAATAACTTATTATCTCTTGAATTATATTCCTTTAATCCTTCATATTTTGAGATATTGGGGTGTCTAGATGGCTCAGTCAGTTAAGTGTCTCATGATCCCAAGGTCCTGGGATTAAGTCCCACATCAGGCTCCCTGCTCAGCAGGAGTCTGCCTCTCCCTCTGCCCCTTCCCCATGCTTGTGCTTTCTCTCTCTCATGTTCTCTCTTGCAAATAAATAAATAAAAATCTTTTTAAAAAAGACATTAGATACTTTTGAAACTATATATGTGGATTATATTATTTTTTATTTTCACTTCAGGATAGTAAAGGGGTATTATAAAATATTTGTTATAAAATGGCACTGCCATATTGGGTGAATTTAGGGTGCTAAGAGTGAAAAGAAAGGCTTTTATGACTGAAGAGAGAAGGAAACGACTTTGGGTCTGACAGGATTGAAAACCACTAATTTAAAGATAATAATAAGACTGTGGTTTACAAAAAGAGCAGGGGCAGAGAAGGTAGGGCAAAGAAGCATAAGCCTCTTTTTCACTCAGCTTTTAAGCTTCCATACTTCTGAGGAAACATGCCTTTCCTGTGTCCTGTCTCAGGTTTTTTCCATTTCAGAGACCACCCCGCCCCACACACACTGTCCTGAACTATGCACCATCTACTGAAAGTGATTAAAATACTGGGACCTAAAAGAAACATTAATAAACAGCCACTGCCACCACAGCTCCCCATGAGCCTTCTGAACCTGCCAGCTTCCACACAGTGAGGTCATCTTCACTCTCAATCCTGATACAGAACTCTGTGGTATAGATCACCCTTCACTGGCAAAAGAATTTTTCAAAAACTCTTACCTCAGTAGTAGTTCCAAAATCAGCAGATGGGCTGCATGTGCTGGTATCTGGAGGAGCTGTGCCTACACTGCTTCTCACTGGAGAACCAGGGACTGGCCCTGCCATGGTTTCTGGATAGGCTGAAGAAGGACTGAGATTGCCTCTCCTCTGAATCTTATTCCAGACCTTATTCACATTATCAGTTAGCTCATATAAGAGCTGCACCTGAGCAGAAGGAAAAAAAAAAAAGGGAAAATAAGCCTTTCAACTTCGAATCACAATTAACTAAATTATGACATGTGAGAAAAATAAAACAAAGTCCAGGGAAACAAGAATATATGAAATAAGAATCTATTAATGTACCACTGATCATGATATTATATCATTATCTATAATCTATGATACATAATCATATATAGTTATACATATGATAATGAATATTTTGATAAAATGATGAGATATACAGAGAAAATTCATGTAACAGGTTTACAATTTTAAGTATTTTATCATGATTTGAATTTGAAGGAGATATAACGAATTTATACATGAAGTCTGCCACATATTCATACTGTGATATTTTATGAGCAACTTAGCATTTTTGTGGGAAAACCATGTTATAGTAATAATGTTAATAAAACAGCTTATTATGGGACAGTGGATTACTTTTAATATATGAACAATAGAACAAACACAAAGAAATGCCTCTTAAGCAGAGGTCAGTATCAGAATTAGATAACAAATATATACTAGTAAATACGATTATTTAATTACATAATTACCAGTCTTATTTCTAAATGATTTCCACATTTAAATTCTCCTTACTTTTCTGAGGAATAAACCTGAAACAAGATTTCCTGTCCAGCAAAATGAAGTGAAAAAGGATGACATAACATAGAATAGTAAAAGGAAAATGTTACATATGAGACTTTGCTATAGATAAAGAACATAAACTATCCAAACTACTATTCCCCTTGGATTTGTCATTCCAATATTTAGAGAAAAAACTGTTTAACTTGCACATTGTTTGACTGAGTTCTAAGATATTTACATAAGATTTCATAAATAAGCATTAATCACGGAATTTGTATGACAACATATTGTAATATACTGCATAAAACAAATCCAAGGAAAAAAATGCAAACAAAATATATAAGCAAATCCACAGCTGGATACCATATTCTGCTTGCCATTAAAAAAAAAAAAAAGTGAAATTCTCATATTTATAAGAAGTTTCAGCCCCAGGACACATCCAGATGATAAAGCTGGCTTCTTATGTGGGCAGAACAGATGCGTAAAAACACTGTTGTCAACCCTTATTTGATATAAAACAGTACTTGGGTTACAGTTTTCTCTTGTTTTATGTGTGATGAAGCCTCAAATCTCAGGTTATGGTTCTTCTTGTTTAAAAAAATAATCTAATGGCTAGAGATCTTACAAAAAAAAACCTCTCAGAAAAATTTGTGTTCAAATTCTTTTGTCCTTCATAATCAAGAAAAAGTTCTCGCTAAAAAGAAACAATTTTGTTGCAAACCATATTTTGAAAAGAGATTATTTCACTTTTTCTTAAACTATTAAAACTGACAAGGAAAGCATAAATGGAAGAAAACAAGTTCTAAATACTTCTAAGGGCATAAGGTTTATTTATTTACGAGAACTGATGCTTTTATTGTCACTATTTTTTATTTCCTTTAACTATTAAACTTAAATAATTGTGTATGAATGTCGCTAAGTACATTCTGTAGTTAATGTACCAAGTAAACATGGACATAAACTTTAAACATTTATAGTTTCAAAGGAGAAAGTTACTATCACAGAATTCAGACTTGTCAAATTCAGAGATTTTTTTAAAAAAAAGTAAAACAACTTCAAGATAAATGTTCAACTCTTATCTTTTAAGCTGTCCTAAAACTACACCAATTCAGGCCACAATGAGCAACTATTACCCACCTATTCAAATGATTAACATTAATAAGCCTAACCATACGAGTAATGACAAAGATGTGGAACAACTGAAACTCATTTACTACTGATGGGAAAGCAAAATTTAGACTACAGTTTGGTGGTTTCTGTAAAAGATAATATGTATGTCTTATTTACATACCTACCATAGGATTCAGCCATTTCACTCCTAAGTGTTTCCCCAAGAAAAGTAAGTCTATGTCCACACAAGGAACTGAACACAAATGTTTATAGCAGTTTTTCTGCAGTAATCTACAACTGGAAAAAAAATCTCAAATGTTCACCAATAAGTGGATAAACAAAATGAAATATATCCATACAACAGAGTGATATCTATCAATAAGAAATCAATATGAATTCATGAAAAACATGGCTTAATCTCAAAATATTTATGCTGAATGAAAGGTAGGGGGAAAAAGGAGAGCTAGAGACACAGACTACAACTGTATGATAATATGTATACAGTATCATAGCAAAATGACAATCCATAATGACAGAATCAGTAGTCGCCTGGAATGGGGGAAGAAGTGAAATGGAAGATAACAAAGTAGCATAAAGAAACTCTTGAGGATGATGGATGGATGCATTATTACAATTCTGAGAATGGATTCATGGGTTTACCTATGCAAATCTTATGGCATTAGACAATTTAAATATGTGCAGTTTTTTGTATGTAAGAATATTCCAGTAAAACTTTAAAAATCTCTAAGAAATGAGTACTATGTGAGGCAGCTTTATGTATATGTATGAAGGTTACTGAATATCAATAATACCTTGTATGTCAAATATTTACCAAATAACAAAAATGTAGTATTTTACTGTTTAAAAATTAATTTCACATATACGTTATAACCAACCATAAAGGAGACTTAACTGGACTGGAGAGGTTGAGAAAATTCTCAAGGAGATATATTTCTGAATATATTTCTGAATGGTGTCTACCAATTTAAGTGGATGCAAAAGGCCATTCGAATCATCAGACTAGCAAGAGCAATAGCCAAGTACAGGAAATGATACAGGGGCAAGGAAAATTCTATCCAGTTAGGCAGGAAGGACTTGTTGCAGAGTGTTAGGAGAGACAGTCAGACAGAAGAGGAACCATAAAAATAGAAGAATAAACCATGGATATACAATTTCAATGGAAATCAAGCAGGAATGGAATTTCAACAAATAATTACTAACCCATGGTGAACACCAAAGAGTTCTAAGTGAATACAAACTTAAAAAGGCTAGCTCATTTGGTATGCAGGTTATTATTAATCATTAGAACTGTTTCAAAAAAGAAAACCAAAAATCAAAAACCAAGAGTTTTTGCCAAAAATTTTTTTAAAAGCTTTTTCATATAAAGCAATAACCCTTACCCAGTCTGATTTTGCTTAAAGATAAAAATGAAAATCAGGGGCTCAGAAAAATTAAAAATTAGTGTTACTAGAATACAAATTCAGTTTTGTCTAAACTCAATGATATATGCCTAGACAGTGATGGCCAATTCTACTGCCTTTCTGACAACTGAACATAATTTATAGCAATAAAAACTATGAATAAATACAATAAAAAAGCAGCACAAACTCATTCTTTCTCCAGTTCTACATACTTACAACCCAAAAATGCAAAGATGGTTTTACATTCCTAGAAATGCCTTAAAAGAAGACAAAATCTATCAATTTATTGGCTAAGGGAAAATTGAAATTTTACATATTAAAAACATGATTCTCCAGGCTCTTTTAATTTTAGAATAAATACAATTTTTAAGGCCAAAGAGACTAGTGTCTAAAGACACGAAAGAGAACTGGCAACGTTGGTAAAACAGTAAAGTTAAAGGGAAGGATTAATGAAAATTACCCCTAGAAACAAAAACTCTGAATATTCCACTAGGTTAAATATTAATACTAAGGCCCTTGAATGGCAATGAGTTCTAGGAACTGCATAGTAGTTTAGTTCACCATAGTTGATACACAGATCTACAATAATATCTAAAATGAAAATGAATTTATTATAGGCATGCCCTATATACAGAGCTTACACTTCATTTTAAAATGTATAAACCACTTGAAGGTTTTGTATCTAAGCAATTATGAATCTAATTAATTGATATACCAGTATCAAAACTTCTGATATCATCCTAATAAACAAAAATAAATGATATATATGAAGGAATTTTTTCCTTAAAATGGAATCAAGATTTTTATATATTGGCTACAAATCAATAAAGCTTCTGATAACATATGCAAAATTTAATAGGTATATACACTGCTCATAGCTTTTATCAGATTCTCAAAGAAGTCCATGGCACAAAAAAGAACAAGAAGCACTCTCTTTTTTTTTTTAATTTTATTTATTTATTCATAGACACAGAGAGAGAGAGGCAGAGACACAGGCAGAGGGAGATGCAGGCTCCATGCAGGGAGCCCGACGTGGGACTAGATCCCGGGTCTCCAGGATCACACCCCAGGCCGCAGGCGGCGCTGAACCGCTGTGCCACTGGGGCTGCCCAAAAACAAAACAGATGGATTAGTGAGAAACTACTAAAAAAAAAAAAAAAAAAAAAGTGACTTTAAGTCATTATCTTAAAAATAAACAGTAAATTTTAGGATGCATGTGGATGTCTATATTTTAGGGGCCCACAAAACTACTAATAAGGTAGGATACCCAGAAAATAAAAATAGACCTATGGATATATTTCATCAAGAAAAATTAAACATTTTTGGTAAACAATGCCATCAAGGCAAATTAACTACATTAAAAACACAAGGTTTATATTTATAGAACCTAAGAGCTTCCTAAGGAAGCTCTTCAAATTATTAAAGAAATTTAATTTAAAAATTGGGTAAATGATATAAATTACCAACTCATAAAACAATTTCATTGGCCAATAAGCATTCAAAAATTGTTCCTTATTAATAATCAGGAAAATACAAATTAATGTAAATAATATGAATTGTCAATTCACAAAAGAGCAAATGCAGTGGCTAATAAACATTTAAAAAGATGCTGAAACATCTGGTTTCATTTCCTTTCAGCATGAGAGCCATCCTTTAAGATTTCCTGTAGTGCAGTTCTACTGGTGATAGATTGTCATATGTGAAAATGTCTTTATTTAGTCTTTATTCATAAACATGTATTTTTGTTTTTATATTTAGAATTTTGGGTTGAGAGGCTGTATTTTTTTTTTTTATTTTCATGATTTAAAGATATTGCTTTTCTGACCTTTACTTATACTCAGGAGAAGTAAGCTAACAATCAAATCCTAGTTCCCTTGTATGTAATATGTCATTATTCTCATGATACTTGCAAGATTTGCTCTTATCTGTGGCTTTCAACAGTTGCATTAAATCTGTGTAGGCATAGCTGCCTTCATGTTGTATGGGCCCTTGGCCACCCCAATGGGCCACTCTGACATGAAGATTATACTGAATTAAAAAGCAATCAAAAATAGCAGATTCAGGATAAGCTCTTTACCTTCCCCACAACTGCCTCAAAAAATTTAGGTAGAGGACTTGATCCAGGAAGAGAACTATCACCACAAAAAACTACATTATGATATGAATGAGGTATGGTAGACAGGGAGGAACCTAGAAACGCCTGTTTGATCAAATGTCTCTATGTCTCATGTCTATGTCTCATGTTTCTGAGTGGACCAGTAAACAAACATTAAATTACTAAACATTTATTTTTTTTCATCTTTCAATAAATTGCATTTTTGTTGTTTCAGGTTTTTATTTAAAATCTAGTTAGGTAACATATAGGGTAATATTGGTTTCAGGAACAGATTTTAGTGATGCATCACTTAAATATAACACCCAGTGCTCATTACAACAAATGCCCATCAACAAATTGGCCCATTCCCTACTTCCATCCCTCCATCAATCCTTAGTTTGTTCTCTATAATTAAGAATCTCTTATGGTTTGCCTCCCACTTTTCTTCCCCCTACCCTCATTTTCATTTGTTTTGTTTCTTTAACTCTACATATAAGTAAAATCATATGGTATCTGTCTTTCTCTGACTGACTTATTCACTTCGCATAATACACTCTAGCTCCCTCCAGGTCATCACAAGTAGCAAGATTTCATTCTTTTCGATGGCTGAGTAATATTCCAATGTGTGTGTAATGTTCCATTGTGTATGTATACACTCATACCACTTCTTCTTTATCCATTCATCAGATGATGGACAATTGGGTTCTTTCCATAATTTGGCTATTGTTGATACTGCTGCTATAAACATCGGGGTACATGTGTTCCTTCAAATCAGTATTTTTGAATCCTTTGGGTAGGTACCTAGTAGTACAATTGCTGGCTCATGGAGTAGCCCTATTTTTAGATTTTTAAGGAACCTCCATACTGTTTCCCACAGTGGCTGCACCAGTTTGCATTCCCACCAACAGTGCTAAAGTGATCCCCTTTCTCCACATCCTTGCCAACATCTATTGTTTTTTTGTTATTTTAGCCATTCTGACAGGTGCAAGATACTATCTCATTGTAGTCTTGATTTGTATATCCCTGATGATGAGTAATGTTGAGTATCTTTTCATGTGTCTGAATTATCCATCTGGATCTCTTCTTTGGAAGAATGTCTGTTCATGTCTTCTGCCCATTTCTTAAGTGGATATACAAGTTCTTTATAGATTTTAGATATTAATCATTTATCAGATATGTCATTTGCAAATATCGTCTCCCATTCTATAGGTTAGCTTTTAGTTTTGTTGATTGTTTCCTTCACTGTGCAGAAACTTTTTATCTTGAAGAAGTCCCAATAGTTCATTTTGCTCTTGTTTTGCTTACCTCCAGAGTCATGTCTAGCAGGAAGTCACTACAGCCAATGTCAAAGGCATTACTGCTGTTGTTTTCCTTTAGGATTTTGGTGGTTTCCTGTCTCACAGTATCCAGAGGGAGTCTGGAAACCTATACTAAAGTAACCACTCCTGAGAAAGAGGTTTACTTGGAGTCTTTCTTTTCTTTTTAAAGTAGGTTTCATGCTCAGCATGGAGCCCAACACAGGGGTTGAACTAACAACCATGAGATCAAGACCTGAGCCAAGATCAAGAGTCTGACACTCAACCAACTAGGCCACCCAGTTTTTTAATCTTTAAAATTTAGGTTAATCTGGCACACAAAGATATAAAAGAGTATTAAAGCTGGTAATAATTAAACAGAAGTTGGTTTATGAGGACTTATGAAGACAAAGTTGAATTAAATGAATATAGTAAGAATTATTACATTGTGAGTAAGGGATTCTTGAAAGATGAGGTTCATAGGGCCTCAGTTTAATTCTCAAAAATAAAAGGTCTTGGCTTTTGAGGAGTAACAGCAAGGAGGCCCTGGAATCCAGGTGATGGAGGTAAGGACAAAAAGAGGAAGTAGACATGAGAAGGAACTACCAGACCAAAACTAAGCTCTATTTAGGTGATGACTTTCCTTAGAACCAGTTTATATTTAAAAACAACAACAAACCCTGAGCTCCATTCCAAGTAAAGTGGTATCTAATAAAGATATTTGAGAGCTCTAGGTTTAAGCCACATACATCACATTTAATAAGAGTCCACAGAAATCACAATACTATTAAGTATCTCAAAGTAAAAGAAACTTTTTGAAAAAGATTAATAATGGTTTCCCAGGTTAAACAATAATAGTAATAAAATTCATTCTCAGCTAGGACAGCTACGGATATCCAGAATATGTAGAGTAGGACAATCCTCTCAAGGCTAAAATGATATTCATAAGTTTCTAAAATAGAAGGCCTCTAGCAGTTAACTCCATGTAGTAGCTGGCTATCATATAGGGATTAAGCTACTACAAATATAAATTACGAATACAAAAATTTTTTTCTATTTTCTCTAGAAGTTTCTTATCTCCTTTGGTAATTTGTTCTCAGGATCAGTCTCTCCTCCTTCTCTCCCTTCTCCAGACAACAAGGAACCTTTGTGTTACAATATAGAGGTCCGCATACTCTAACATTTTATATATATGTAATTTTTATATATAAAGATAAAAAATACATAAACATTTTATATATATGTAATTATACAATATGTACTCTTTTTGTCTGACTTTCTTCACTTGGCATGGTGATTACAATATTCATACATGATGCTGCATTTTATCAATAATTCAGTCCTTTTAATGGCTGAGTAGTATTACATTGTAGGATAGGCCATAATTTGTTTAATTATTCATCTATTGATAAACATTTGGGTTGTATTCCGTTTGGGGCTATACAAATAAAGCTGCCAAATACATATGTATGAAAGTCTCTGCAAGCACATATATTTTTGTTTGTTCTGAAGAAAAACTTAGGGAGGAACTACCAGGTCATAAGCTAAGTGCAAGTTATTCTTTTTCAGGAATTTCCAAGTTGTTTCCAAAGCTGTATAATTTTTACATTCCCAGCAGCAGAATACAAAAAGTTCTAGATGGTTCACAATGTTCATCATTTTTATTTTAGCCAATCTAATTGATGTATAGTGGTGGATTCTCTATTCATGCTTTAGTTTGTTTTTCCCTGACAAATAATGATGATGACCACTGCTTCATGCGCTTAATGACTAGTGACATCTTCTGTGGTGAATGTTGAAGTCATAGCCCTGGGGTTTGTCTCCATGTTTGTTTGTTTGTTTGTTTTTTAACTGTTCTTTGTTGTCACATTATCCAGCAGAAAGCATTCTTTAAATATCCTGGATAACAGTTTGACAAATATTTTATTTTTTAAAGATTTTATTTATTTGAGGGAGCACATGCACAAACATGCAGGGGGAGGGGAGAAAGAGAAGCCAGACTCCCTGCTGAGCAGGGATTCCCAAAGCAGGGCTCAAGCCCAGGACCTTGAGATCATGACCTGAGCCAAAGGCAGGCACTAAACTAACTTAGCCACTTAGGCAACCCTTGACAAATATTTTACAAACACTTTCTCCGAGGAATGCCTGGGTGGCTCAGTTAGTTAAATATTTGGCTCTTGAATTCAGCTCAGGTCATGATCTCCGAGTCATGGAATTTAGCCCTGCAATGAGCTCCCTGCTCAGCAGGGAGTCTGCTTGAGGTTCTCTCTATCCCTCTTCCTTTGCCCCTCCCCAAACTTGCGCAAACTTGTGCATGCGCTCTCAAATAAATAAACCTTTACCAAAAAAAATGTTCTCCTAATGTATAGCTTTCTGCTATCTTAATGTGTTTTTCAAAGAGAAAATGTTTTTAAACTTGATTATGCCCAATATCAAGATCAATTTGGAGAGCTCCCCTTTGGACAATATTGACTCATCCAATCTATGAACAGATGTATTTCTCAAGTTAGGTGTTCTTTAAATTCTCCTAGCAATGCTTTCTGGTTTTCAAGGTCAAGGACTTGGACATCTTTAGTTATATACATTTATGCTTCCAGGCACCAATATAAATGGAACATATTCATTTCATTTTCCAATTGTTTGCTGCTACTATATAAAAATATAACTGATTTTTATTCATGACTCTTGTCTCATCTCTACAACCTTGATAGTTTTATTAGTTCCAATAACAGGTTGTTAATTCTGATAGGATTTTCTAGAAAATATTTTATCATAAAAAATAGAAAAACCTTTACTTCTTTCCTTATGTCTTTTTATTTCCTTTGTTGGGTTTATTGGAATGGCTAGGGCATTCAGTATGATACAGAGCAAGTAGCAAAAAGAGGCTTTCGGGTTTTTTTCATATTTTAGTGGAAAACAATTCAATTCAGTATGATAATTGAGTAGGATATTTGATTTCCAACATATATCCTTTAACAGTTTGAAAAATTCTTTAATATTTGTAATTTGCTGAGGGTTTTTAATCACAAATGGGTGGTTAAATTTTGTCAAATGTTTACCTGTATCTATGGAAATTATCATAGGATTTTTCTCAACTCTCAAGAATAGTGAATTCTACCAAATGATTTCTGAATATTTTTTAAGAGAATTTTTCTGAATTGATTCTCCAATTTTTTAAAAATATTTTATTTATTTATTCATGAGAGACAGAGAGAGAGAAAGAGAGAGAGAGAGAGAGAGAGAGAGGCAGAGACACAGGCAGAGGGAGAAGCAGGCTCCATGCAGGGAGCCTGACGTGAGACTCGATCCCAGGTCCCCAGGATCAGGCCCTGGGCTGAAGGCAGTGCTGAACCGCTGAGCCACCCAGGCTGCCCTGATTTCTGATTAAACCAAACTTGAATTTCTGAGATGAATCCTACTTTATTATCATTTATTAACATTTTTAAACACTGCTATATTGATTTGCTACTATTTGGTTAAGAATTTTTACATCTATTTTCATGAGGGATATTGATTTCTAATTCCTTCTTTTGTAAAGACTTTTTCCAGATTTGGTAATAGGATTATACTGGCTTCCAAAAATAATTTGGGAAGGAATCCATTATATCTCTGGGGAAAAAAATTGTGAAAATTTCCTATTTTTTTCCTTGAATATTTGACAAAATTCAACCATTTGGGCTTTAAAAGTTCTCTTTATAACCTGTTTTGATATCACATTTCCTTTATAGATATATATGGATATTCAGATTTTCTATTCTTGTATCATTGTTTTTTTTTTTTTTTTAATTTATTTATGATAGTCACAGAGAGAGAGAGAGAGAGGCAGAGACACAGGCAGAGGGAGAAGCAGGCTCCATGCACTGGGAGCCTGATGTGGGATTCGATCCCGGGTCTCCAGGATCGCGCCCTGGGCCAAAGGCAGGCGCCAAACCGCTGCGCCACCCAGGGATCCCTGTATCATTGTTTATACAGCTATTTTTCAGTATAAAATTTCTATTTCATCTAAATTGTTAAATTGCTGGCATAAAGTTGTTCATATTCTATTATTCTTTTAAAGTCTGTAGGATCTGTGTGATAATGCTCCTCCTTCAGTCCCTATATTGGTAATCTGTATATTATCTTTCTCTCTCTCTCTCTTTCTCTCTTTTTTTACTGTACCAGTCATCGCTGCTTTTATCTTTATTATTTTCATCCTTCTACTTATTTTGGGTTTATCTTGTTCTTTTCTTAGCTTTCTAGAGTAGAACCTTAAATGAATGACTTAAGATCTTTCTTCCTTTATAATGTAAATATTTAAAATTATATTTTCAAAAAAATTTAAAAATAAAAAATAAAATTTTATTTTCCTCTGAAGACTATCTTACTATATTCACCTTTTTAAATTGTCATTCAACCAAGATATTTTCTTATGTCCAAGTGATTCTGCCTTTGATTCATAATTTTGAAGTGTATTTATTGTTCAGATATATACAGCTTTTCTATAGTTTATCACCGATTTCTAATATATTTTGACTATGATAATACATTTTGATCTCATTAACAAAATGAGACAATGTACACCTGAAATAAAATGTGCATTCCATATTTGTTAGATACGATGTTCTATAAATGTCAATTAGATCAGGGTGAGTTCTCCGTATTTTTCATTCTTCTGGATCTCCAATTATTTATTTTTATCTGGTTGCTTTATCAATTGCTGAGAAAGCCGTTATAAAACTTCCTACTATGCCTGTAGTACTTACTTTTTGTATTTTCTATATCTCCATACTTAACTTTTCATCTAGGTGTTTTATATTTGCTGAGACAGACTGTATAAAAGTTCCTACTATGTAGTACTGAATAGATTCATCTGTTTTTTTTTTCTTTAATTCTAACCATTTTTATTTCATTCATGTCATTATTTATTTCTGGTAAATAATGTTTTCCTTATGTTAATCTAACATGAAAATAAGCAGGACCAGCCGTCTTATGCTGTTCTCCAACAACTGTTATCTGTTTCTTAATATTTCAAGTGCTTCCCTTTTAAGCAATATATAACGGAGTCTTGCTCTATAAACCTTTGACTCTTAATAGGAATAGCTGGATGGGGGGTCAGCAAACCTTCTGTTAAAGGACAGATAGTAAATATTCTAGGTTTTGTGAGCCATACTGTTTTCTGGTGCTCCTACTTAATTCTGCATAACAGCAACCTCAGACAAAATGTAAAAAATGGGTTTTCGGCCTGCAGGCTTTAGATTGCTAACTCGTGGTCTAAACACTCCTACTTAAAATCATTAACACATAACATCAGTGGTAAGAATAGCTTACCTCCATTATTTAATTTATTTATATCACAAGTTTTTATTTAAATACTAGGTAGTTAACATACAGGGTAATAATTGGTTTCAGGAGTAGAATTCCTCACACAAGTACTCTTCTTAATACCCACAATCCATTCAGCTCATCCCATTTCCCCCCACCTCACTCCAACTCCCCTCCATTTATCCTCAGTTTGTTCTCTATAGGTAAGTATTTCTTATGGTTTGCCTCTCCCCCTTCCCCTATGTTCACCTGTTTTGTTTCTTAAATTCCACATACATGTGAAATCATATGGTATTTCCCTTTCTCTGACCTCTTTTGCTTAGCAAAATAGACTCTAGCTTCATCCATGTTGTTACAAATGGCAAGATTTCATTGCTGTTTCTATCTTGTTTTGAAACTCTGTTACCATTTTTTGACTTCTTTAGATAATTTGAATATTTTTTGGTATTCCATTTTAATACATCTGCTGGCTTTTTGGCCTTATCTCTTTGTATTTCTGCATTTTATTTTCAGTAGTTATTTTAGGAGATTATAATGTATATTGGGAAACAGTTCATAGTCTAGAGTTTACATTGTACCATTTCACATGATATTTGGAAATCTGGCAACCATTACGTCCCTTTAATCCTCCATTAACTAGGCAGGGGGAAGGGAGAAAGAACAATGGTATCAGTAAGGAGGCTCTATAAAATATGAAATAATATTGGAACCCACTTAAAAAAAACATACCCTAAGAACTGGCTTCATTAGTGGCTTATAACCACTGCTGCAGAGATAAACATATATTTATCAATGCTGACCTGTCGGATCCAATACCTATCTAAAACAATTTTTTTAAACATAATTCAAATAGTATTCAACACTGACAATCTATGTAGAAAGTATATCATAGTCTGCTTAAGGTTAAAGAAACAAGTTAACTTATATAATCAATAATTTGTATAAATCTGGAAGATTGGAATTCATATTAACTTAAAACACTATAGGGACACCTTGATGGCTCAGCAGTTGAGTGTCCGCCTTTGGCTCATGCATGATCCTGAAGTCCTGGAACGGAGTCCTGCATCGAGCAGGGAGCCTACTTCTCCCTCTGCCTATGTCTCTGCCTCTCTCTGTGTCCCTCATGAATAAATAAATAAAATCTTAAAAAAAAAATTGTAACACTACAAAATTCAACACATTTGGCCTATACCAACTGAAATGTTATGGGATTAGCAAACTATATTTCTTAAATAGTAAACAGTCCTTTTTTTTTTTAAATATGTGTTGAGCAAAAGAAGTCTGGTTGAAAATTATATTTGATCATGTTAATAAACTCTACCAGTCTGATAATAAAGTAGTCCTTCAGTGTTTAAACACTTTACATCTGCAACTGATTTCATTCTTTCAGCCAAAAGATGCATTTATGCTGCCACCATTACATTTTCAGAAGAATTTAAATTACAAAACTTGAGAGAGCTTCAAAGCAATACTTATCTAACCACGCTGATCTTGACGGCTCTGTTAAAAATAATTTAGGACACTAAACAGAAGAGAAACCCTTTACAAAATTGATAACAATTGTTCGTAAATCCTATTATTTTAAATTTCCTTTCATAAATCAAATATACTAACCTGAGGATTTGAGCATTTTATTTGAAGTGACTCTAGGTCAACATGGAGACAGACAACAAATGAATGCCTTGTATCAGGTCCTGTAGCAAGTAGTTTTTGAGATGTAACAGCTAGAGTAGAGGTACAACCCATAGGTTCCACCAGGCAAAATGTCACTTGTTTTCCAAAAAGAGTATACATGCTGAAATGATGCAAGCTGATAGTCCAAGGAAAAGCATTACCTGGTAATAAGAACAAAGAGAGTAGTGAAATAGTCCTATAAAAATACAGTTGTCTTTTATACTTTTTTCTTTTATTTATGTATCAAGTACTAATTAATTAATATAAAGTATGAGGTAAAACCATTTTTAATGCAGCTATAGATAAAGTACTTTGTGAAATCATTTTAAATTTAAGTTCAATTAGCCAACATATAGTGCATCATTAGTTTCAGAAGTAGTTTCAATAATTCACCAGTTGCATGTGAAATGATTTTTAAAAATATACTCAGTATTGAAATACTTATTAACATTTGTTCTTGAGATGCCAACTAATGCAAAATAGGTTCTTATGACAGTTTTGACTTTGCAATTCTACTAGAACTTGTAAGTATATCTATTGCAGACATCTTTTTAAGTAGCTAAATTATTTTTAAGCAAATTGAAAATACTTATTTTCTAATTAGAAAAGTACTAGTGCCTCACTGGAAATAAATTAGAAAGTATATAAAGGAAAATCAGAACCAGTCCTAAACAAACTAGTAAACATTATACAAGAAGAAAAATCAAAACTTGTCAAAATCCTGCCACTCCCAATAATAACTATTAACTAATATTACCTTCAAGTCTTTTTTTTCCTCCACTGTGTTGGATATGCCTATACAGTTAGAAGCAAGTATCACACTGTACTTTTACATTCAGGTTATTTTCCAATGACAGTAAAAATACAAAGTAAATTACAAGCGGCATCATAGTACACACACACGCACACGGAATATAAGCAATCATTTGAACTATGAATGGTGATATTAAGTAGATGCTACAAGGTAGACTCTTACAAGTTTGAATACTCAATATGTATGGACCAAATATAGTTCGTAAGATTAAAATTAGAATCTTGGAAATTGAGACCAAAATACTAGAATATATCTAGCTACATAGTAGGCCATAATTACTTGACTGGAAACAATGAAAATTGCATAATAGTATGTGGTCAGCACTGTGGTACTCTGCCTGTCTTAAGATTTAAAATATTTGCCCTCAAGAAAGAATGACAAACATTAAATCATCTGTAACTAATTCTAAAATTATTTTAAAAACTACACAAAGTTCCATGCTATTATACAAAATAAACTCTGCCAAATTTGTCTTAAAATATTCTGGAATGATTTCAGGTTATATATTTAAAACTCGAGCTACATATAATTTTTCAAATTTGATGTAATCCAAGAAATGCTAAAAGGTGGGTATGTTGGATGAAGAGCACCAAATTTAAATTTGTTAAATTAAGAATAAAATCCTGACATTAGTACTATCTCCAATGTGTCCCTGTTTCTCCTTTGGAATGAGACCAATAAAGTATAATTCATTTTATCATATTCTAAGACTTAAACAGAATCTTTTAAAGCAATACATTATATCCATTTATTTAGTCTGCAGATTGTCTTTTAAAAAGCACACTACCTAGAAGCTGAGATCTTAACATATAATGACAAAAATTCCCACAATTAATCATTGTGAAAAAAATGATCAAAAGATAGCAAATCATTAGCTGCATATGTATTCCTTTTACATACATGTTCACACAAAATAAAAATACCTTATCTATTTATAGCACTGGGAATATAATGTTCTAGGGACTCCCCAAAATATGTTTAGACATCCATAGCAGGCCAGAACCATAAACTATTCTGAGACCAGTATTTTATTTTAATTCTAAAGTTCTAATGCTGTAACATGTTTTATTTCAGATAAAACTATTGCTGGCAGAATTTAGAAATTTTCAAAGAATCTAAAGAACAAGAAAAAAATGAAAAACAAAACTTACAATATCATTTCTGTGTGAATTTGCGAAAACTCTCTTGGCAGAGAAAATGATACCAATAAAATAATGATCATGAAAATGACACACACTGATTTGATTCAGATTTAAAAATTTGAAAGAGCATGAATATGACTGAGCTATGGGAAAAAATAAATATATAAAGGAAACTCAGTAAGATTGTGGGCTTCATGTGTCAAAAATGAGGAAGAGGACACTGGAGTTCGTCAGGCAATATTAATTGACAACTGAGAGATATTTTTAAAAGTATACAATGTGATTTCCTTACATTGTATGACATGTTGCTGACTGCACAATACTTAGAAGGAGACGGTAAAAAACTTGTTTTAAAAAACAAAGAAAACAATATATATATTATATACACAATATAAATATTGGAGATACTCTCACTTTTTTTTTTTTTTTTTGCTTTCTTAACCTTAATTGTAACCGTCTTCAGAAATAAAAAAAAGTATTTTCTCTTCCTAATTTTTTCCATTATGTCCCACAGTCCAGTATGACTCAGGCACCTTCTTACTTCAAATATGAATTGGTATAACAGAAATATTTTACTATCTACTGTGAGATTAATATTTTGGAGACAGATACACTATATTCTGCAAATATAAACAAGCCCAAACCGCTAACATTGTTTTCCCAAACCACTTAGCACTTAATTGATTTAAGACAGTTAAGGTAAAGGGTTAATTCTAAGTCATGTTAATTTAAGTAATAGGTACTTTCAAGGAATGAGGCATTAAAAATAACATGAATATAACCAATTTTCTGGAAGAGAGAAGCCAAAATGCCTAGAAGAGAGGTAAATGAAAATGAGTAACCTACAGATTTATTTGCCCTGCAAGTGAAATTCTAGATTTGGAACTCCACACTAAAAAACCCAAATAATTGACAGTTAAAAAAAAGCAGAGATGGGATGACTGGGTGGTTCAGCAGTTAAGTGTCTGCCTTTGGCTCAGGGTGTGATCCTAGAGTTCTGGGATCAAGTCCCACATGGGGCTTCCTGCATGGAACCTGCTTCTCCCTCTGTGTCTCTGCCTCTCTCTCTCTGTGTCTCTCATGAATAAATAAATAAAATCTAAAAACAACAACAACGAGCAGAAGACCTGAACAGATAGTATTCCAAAGAAGACATACAAATGACCAACAGATACGTGAAAAAAATGCTCAATATCACTAATCGTCAGGGAAATGCAAATCAGAAGCACAAATAGATATCACTTCACACCAGTAAGAAAGGCCAGTATCTAAAAGACAAGAAATAGTTCATTGGTGGTGAGGATAGTAAAAGAGGTAAGGTAGTAAAAGAAGGTCAGGGAAACAAAGTAAAAATAAACAGACAACAAAAAGCAATGACCAATTTAAATATTTGTTTATTTATTTATTTATTTATTTATTTATTTATTTATTTTGATAGAGAAAGAGAGACAGAGGGACAAGCAGATGAAATGGTTCATAAAAATTAGAAAGATATATAGAAATTTCCAGAGAATCTACATTAAAAACAACTAGAACAGGTTCAGTAAAATCCCAGCATATAAGGGAAATATACAAAATTATACTTCTATATGAAAATAAGAATATGATTCTATTCACAGCAAGTTGAAATAAATTCATTTTAAAAATCCTCTTACTTTATTTTATTTTTTTAAATTTTTTTAATTAAATCCCAAAATCCTCTTACTTTTAGATGGGAATGGATTTAAAACATTTTAAGCCCATGTGAAATGTGCATGACAGTACAGTAAAAAAATAAAAACCCCAATGCTGATAAGTTTGTCAGGAATTATCTTAATTGTACATTGTGAATATAATCATTTTTATATGCATATTATATAAGTATATTGTTTGTACATAATCACACAAAATAGAAAGAATAAACAAACACTAGGAAGAAATACAAAACTAAACTGTTAATAGTGATTATAACCAAAGTGACTTTTTTTTCATCTGTATATTCTTACTTAAAAAAGTTCCTTTAATGAAGACATTATGCTAAGTATATAAGTATGTACTTAAGTACACAAGTCAGAGAGAGGAAGACAAATACTAGTTATCACTTGCATATGCAATCTAAATAAGCTGAACTCACAGAATATAGAGTAGAATGGTGGTTGCCAAGGGCTGGGTGGGGGGCGGTATTGGGGGAGATGATGTTAATTACAAACTTACAACGAGAAGTTCTGGAGGCCTAATGCACAACTTAATGATTATGGTCAATAATACTATATTATACGTTTCAAAGTTAAGAAACTAGGTATTAAACATTTTCACCACAAAAGAGGAACAATAATTAGGTGACCTACAGAAGTGTTAGCTGACACCTCAATGGTAATCATACTGCAATATGTAAATATAGCAAATCAACAATGTAGGTTAGCTATATAAATGGTTATATAGCTAAACCTAAACAATGCTACATGTAATTAATATCCCAATTTTTAAAAAGTCCTTTAATAAGAATATGTTACCTTGGTATCATTTAAAAAACACATTTTTATGCTCTTAAGTCAATATAAGTTATACACTTTATTTTAAAGGAAAAACAGGACACATTGGATCTGCCACATTAGTTTTGTTTTTAAAATAAGTTTGTGTGTGTGTATGTGTGTGTGTGTGTGTGTGTGTGTGTGTGTGGCCGGGGTGGGGGGTGTTGGAAAATACAAAACTGATTGACATGGAATAAATAAAGTTCATTCTCAAGCCTTTAAAGAGTCACAGAACCCATAGTTAAACAAATGATGTAGCAGGATGGATATGAGCCATTGAAAAGATAATAATGTATATAACAATTATGTTAACTACACTTAGGTATTTTAATAGTTTAACTTCATTTGTAATACATACACGATGATCTCTAAGGAATTTAGACATCAAGAACAAATTGTAAACTCTTTTCTGAGCCACTTCTTTTCCTCAAGGTATCTCATTTACATATGGATTAAGGACTAAAGTCACAGACACTGAGTAAAACTGGAAAAAAAAAACTATAGTACATCACCATCATTCAGAACAAGTAGAAATTAAACTTATCAAAGTAAGATATGAAAAATTAAAAGTGGAATAATAAATATAAACCAGTATGATGAAAAAAATTACATGGTAAAATAGCCTTTCTGTTTTTCATAGATGTCCAAGAATTTTAACATCAGTTTCTACGAAAATTCATTAAATCCAACAATAGCAAAGTTTTAATTTATAAATGATCTCAATATTCCATTTCTGTCAAAATATTTTATTAAAGTTGCAGGCAACTCTTTCAAAGAAGAAAAAACAAACCTCTGCTAGGCATACTGTAGAAACCCATCTGCTCAGAGGTGTGAGCTGGATGTAGTAAATTACATCTGCAAGCCTCACTGCAAATACTTGGTAATGAAACTCAAGATGTTGATTTTGACCCAAACACCCTCCACAGATTGGATCTGACTATATTAGAGATCATCTCTAATCTAATGCCCTTCCATGGCAATTGAAATCAGATGACACATTTCAACAAACAGTTCCTTATTTTGAACTTTAGAAGTCCAAATTCAGTACAGAATAAACCTGAAATCTATGAGAACTTTTCTTGTTCAACCTATTGATCATTTGTAAATTTTTTCACTTTTTAAGTCATAATGATGAAGAATTTTTCAATTATTTATGAACTTGAAGACAAGTCAAATGTTGACCTTTTCACTTTCAAAGTTTTTTTTTCTCCTTATAGTAACCAAAAACTATTTGCTGAATAGCATACTCTATAATTAGAGAGCCCTGTTTTGTGCCAGTCATCATGCTAGATGATAGGAATAACACGGTGAATGAGACAGATATGCTTCTTGTCCTTTTCCACCATAGTAGGGAAATCAGGTCTGAATGAAAATAATTAAAACTGGGATAGGACTATTAAGAGTGGAGTCAAAAGCAGTAAGAGCACAGAACACTAGGACCTGGCAAGTGAAGTACATGGAAGCCTGAAAAAAGAATGCGAGAGAAGAGATGAAGAAGGAAGTAGTCATATATGTAGCATCTGCTAATGCTCTGCAATAGGACAGAGATAAACTTGTTCAAAGAACACAGAAAAGGATACTGAGGCTGGGGCTGGGCAGTAGCTAGCAATGGGGAGAGTGGCCTATTTTTCTCTATGGAAGTACTGGGTTTGAATTTTCTTTCTAAATCATAGGGTTGTTATGTTTCACAACATATATACACAAACACTGCAACATATTAAAATATTTCCATCAAAATAAAAGCTCTTAAGCACAAAACCTTGGTTACATAGGAAACTGTTCTTTGTTGTTCATTTCATATTTTTTTAAAGATTTTTATTTATTAATGAGAGACACAGAGAGAGGCAGAGACACAGGCAGAGGGAGAAGCAGGCTCCATGCAGGGACCCTGATGTGGGACTCGATCCTGGGTCTCCAGGATCATCATGTCCTTGGCCAAAGGCAGGCGACAAACCACTGAGCCACCCAGGCTGCCCATTCCATCATAAATTTAATTTAGTTTTAATTGAGATCTGGAATTCACAATGATAACCAAGCAAAACCAAAGAGCAAGAAAAAATTTAACAGGTGTTGTGAGGACAAGAAAATAAAAATAAAGTTTTAATGGAAAACATGGTGTTCATAACCACTGGAGTCAAATGGTGAGATTAACCTCAAAATTTTAACTAAAACTCAGTCACTTTCTATAATAGACTAAAGGATAAGTCATTAAGTACCTTTTTTGTTTAAATTATCCTGACTTGATTTCTGTCCCTTGAAAACTAAAAACATCAAGGCATATATACATCTAATTACCACCCTCTCTCTTCTTTCTCAAATAACATAAAAAACACTGTAGATTTGTTATATCAATTCTTCATGAGTTCAAGATGGCAACATAGGAAGATCCTGAACTCATCTTTTTCCATGGACACAACTTAAAACTATATATGGCATTGTTTTCCTCTAAAAAGGACCTGAGAACTAGATGAGCAGCACCTTCTCACAAAAGACAAAGGAAAACATGTAGAAAGATGTAAGAGGCAGTCACAGCCTTGTCCCATAAACCACCCCAAATGAGGCACAAGTGGGAGGGATCCTACAAAAACAGAACATCCTATGGAAAAGTTAAGGGATTGTGTCTCACAGTAGAAATCTTGACCTTTTAGATGGAAAGGGGACAGGAACAGTAAAGACAAGGTCTAAATTGTCTAGTTTTTAAAATCAATAAAGATTAAGACCAGGTGAATCACAGTACATTAGGAAATAAAGATCTGTTCTTAAAGGGCTTGCCCACAAACCTATTTGCCCTATGATCTATCACATAAGCAAGAAATAAAAAGCACCTAGACCATATGAGAGGGAGACTCATTTACTAATATAAAAGTGGCTACCAGAGAGATAGAAATCTGCAAGGAAAATAAATAAATTAATTAATTAAAAAAATTTTTTAAATGGAACCTGCAAGGATTTAACAGTGGACAGAAGTGCTGTCAACAGCCATTTTTGCAATCTCATCCTATCTTGTTAGTGAAGGAGTCAACAAGTACCATTTTAGATGGATCCCTTCTAGGTTACTGGCACCCATAGGTGGGTGTGGTCTGCCTACCACTCACCATGAACAAGCTGGGTGAGCGTCCTGCCCTTCCCATTCCCATGTAGCACCCAAAGTGTAAAAAAAAGCCAGATGAACACCCCAAGCCACACCCAACCTACCAAGAGAACAAGCCACAACCAAGATGGGCAAGTGGCTGGAAGCCCACTCTCTACATGCAGTAGTTAAGATACAACAGGCCAAGTAAGTAACCAGCGCTCTACCTTTCACACATAGCAGCTGTAGCCCTATGAAAACCAGTGGATGAACAACCCACAGGAGGGATGGCCACAGCATGCCTAGCTCTCGTAGACACAGGAGATAGAGCTTCTGGGACACACAAAACAGCTCCTATACAAGACTACTGCTTCAAGGCTGAGGGAGGTAGCCTCTTCACCTAATACAGACAGAGAAGCAAAATGAGTAGACAGAGGAATGTATTCCAAACCAAAGAACAAGGCAAATATGCAGAAAAAATCTAAATGAATGGAGAGATGTAACCTACCAGATAGTGTTCAAAGTAATGGTCATATCTGAGTAATGGAGGAACACAACAAAAACTTCAACAAAGAGAAGATAAGAAAACATGAAACAGATATCAAAATTGAACTTATAAGTACACTAGAGGGGTCTAAAATCAGAATGGATGAAACAGAAGCATGATCAGTGAGCCAGAATACAAAGGAATGGAAAACACAAAGACAAAGCATAAAAATAAAACAAGAATGAAAGAAGTGAGGAGATCTTAAGGGACCTCTGGGACAACTTCAAGTGGAGTAACATTCTCATTATCCAGGCCCCAGTAAGAGATGAGAGAGAAAAATCAAGAAAAAGTCAAGAAAAGTCAAGAAAAATTATTTGAAGAAAGAATGGCTAAAAACATCCATAATCTGGGGAAGGAAGGAAACAGACATCCAGGTACAGTAAGATCAGAGAGGTCCAAAATAAGACAAACCCCAAGAGAAACACACCAAGCACATTTTAATTAAAATGGTAAAAGGTATGGGTGCCTGTGAGGCTCAGTCAGTTGGACATTTGACTCTACTCTTGATTTCAGCTGAGGTCATGATCTCAAGGTCAAGGGATTGAGCCCTGCATCTGGCTCCACTCTTGGCAGGGAGAATACTGGAAATGCTCTCTCTCCTTCTCCCTCTGTCCTTCCCCCTGCTCATACTCTCAAATAAATCTTTTTCTTAAAAAGTAATAAATGGTAAAAGATAAAGAGAAAATAGTAAAAGTAACAAGAAAAAACTAACACATTACATACAGAGAAAACCCCTTAGGCAGTTAGCAGATATTTTGGCAGAAACTTTATAGGCCAGAAAAAAGTGGCATGACTTATTTATTTATTTATTTATTTATTTAAAAAGATTTTATTTATTTATTCAAGAGACACACACAGAGAGAGAGGCAGAGACACAGGTAGAGAGAGAAGTAGGCTCCATGCAGGGAGCCTGATGTGAGACTCGATCCCGGGTCTCCAGGATCACGCCCTGGGCTGAAGGCAGCACTAAACCACTGAGCCACCCAGGCTGCCAGGCATGACACATTTAAATCACTAAAAGGAAAAACTGGCCAACCAAGAATTCTCTACCCAGACGTTATCATTCAGAGAGATTAAGAATTTTCCAAACAAGCAAAAGGGAGTTTACTCCTAAACAGCTTTATAAGAAATGTTAAAAAGACAAATCTAACCCTAAAAATAAAATGTGCTGTTTAATAAGAAAAAATAGTACACACGAAAGTAAAAATTTTCTAATAAAAGGCAAATACATACTAAAAGTAGTGGAGATACCAAGTGAAGAGTAAAAGACAAAAGTAGTAAAATTAAGTAAAAATATGATAATTAAGTTTAGGGTACATAAAATAAAGTGATATAAAATGTATACTCGAAAATATAAAACATAAGATGGAGGAAAGTAAAAATATAAAGCTTTGGAATGTATTCAAAATTAATCACTATCAACTTTAAAAAGACAATTACATAAATAAAAAAATACATATAAATCTCATGGTAACTGCAAAGAAAAAACTTACAGTAAATACACAAAAGAAAAAGGGTAGTAAATCCAAATTTAACACTAAAAGAAAACAGAAACATAAGAGAGAAAGAGAAGAAGAAAAGAATGGAGAGGAACTACAAAAGAAGTCAGGAAACAATAAACAAAATGGCAGTAAGTATATACCTATGAATAATTACTTTAAATGTAAATGAACTCAACTCCCCAATCAAAAGACACAGAATGGCTGAATGAATTAAAAAACAAAAACAAAAACATATAAGCTGCCTACAGGAGACTCACTTCAAATCTAAAGATACACACAAACTCAAAGTGAGAGAATGGAAAAGGATATGCCATGTAAACGGTAATGAAAAGAAACTGGGGAGAGCATTACATGATGATGAGTCAATCCAACAAGAGCATGAAACATTAAAAATATTTACACAGCCAATATAGAAGCACCTAAATACATAAAGCACCTAAATACATCTAACAGAAGTAAAGATAGAAATAGCAGTTTAAGAATAGTAGGAGACTTTAATACTCCACTTATACCAATGAAAAGATAACCCAGGCAGAAAATCAGCAAGGCAACACTGACGTTAAAGGATACATTAGATCAGATAGACTAACGACATATATAGAAAACATTCTACCCAAAAGCAGAAGCAGTACTCCCTTTCAACTACACATGGAACATTCTCTAGGACAGAATGCATTAGTCTATAAAGCAAGTCTTAATAAACTCAAAAAGACTAAAATTACATCAAGTATCTTTTCCAACCACAAAGGTATAAAACTAGAAATTGGTTACAAGGAAAAATATGGATATAGCACAAACACATGGAGACTAAACATGCTATGAGACAACCAATAAGTCAATGAAGAAATCAAAGAGAACGGCAAAATATACCTTAAGAATATGAACACAGTAACATGAATTTCTAAAATCTTTGGGCTGTAACAATTCTTCTTCTGTATTTATCTGAAGGAAATAAAAATGCTAATTCTAAAAGATCTATGTACCTCTTTGTTATTCACAGCATTAGTCAAAATAGCAAAGATATAAAAGCAACCTAAGTGCTTAATGATAGATGAATGGAAAAGAAAATGTGGTGTGTGTGTGTGTGTGTGTGTGTGTGTGTGTGTAATGGAATATTACTAGGATAAATTAAAAACAGGCATATCTTGCCATTGCAGCATCATATATGGACCTATAGGGTAGTATGCTAAATGAAATAAGTCAGTCCAAGAAAGACAAATATATGCTTTCACTTATATAGAGAATCTAAAAATGGAGAAAATAAAATAAAACAGAAGACTCAACACAGAAAAACAAACTAGTGATTACCAAAAGGAGAAGAGTAGGGAGAGGGGTGAAATAGTGAAGAGGATTAAGAGGTACAAAATTCCTCTTATAAATGAATTTCAAGTCATGGGGATGTAATATATAGTAAAGACAATAATATTATAATAACTTTGTATGGTGACTGATGGTAGTTAGACCAATCAGTGGTCTCTTTTAATGTATAAAAAATATCAAATCACTATCAAATAACTAAAACTAGTATTATATTGTATGTCAAATACATTTCAATAAAAAAATCATTTTATGTTTAGTCCTTAAGCCACCATAATCTGAACTGCATTAATACCAGTCCTCTGAAAATGTGTGATAAGAGAAACCAATCACCTAAATTGTCAAATCCCTTTCAAATCTTCTAGCCCTTATCTTACTGAGCAGCTCTGCCATATTTAAAATGATTTAATCATTTGTCTTCCATGATAGTACTACATCATGGTTTTTCCTCATCTTACCTTTTGAGATTCTCTCCTTCTCCCTCTGCTCCTCCCTCCCCTCTAAAAACAAAACAAACAAAAAGCCAAGAAGAAAAAATTAAAGAATAAACTATTTGAATCTTATAAAATCTTATAAAAATGATTTCAGAGTTAAAACAAAAAACAGGAAGCAATCCCAGGCTCATTTTATGAGGCTAGATATACGAGAGCTGTTGTGATAATAAAGAACTGCCAATAACCAAAAGCAAATATCAAATAATGGATATATCCAATATGCTGGAAAAAGAATCCTTGCATCAAGACAAACATTACATAAGAAAAGCTCTAAAGAAGTTCCTTCTAACAGAATTCTATGATTTTATGATAATGATATTCATATTATTAAATACCAACATTCATTTCTGGTAGTAAAATCATTCCTACTTCTGACAAACCTAAGAAAACTACATTTCAATAGAAATTTGAATACAGAGAAAGGGATAGAGAAATTAACATCAAGGTGAAGTCAAAACCTGCACAGACTGACTCTGCTTTTCAATAATAGTATGTGTAGAATCTGAATGATATCAGCATTCATGTACTTATATCCTAATAATATGAACAAGGTGTGGAACTGCTAAGCATTGTAACAAATTTGAACCCTGTTATTAAAATACAGATTCACATTATTTACTTTGTGACTAAAAACTTTTCCAGGTTCACATCTTGTTTGAGATAAATATGTTAAAGTTCAAAAGGGCATGAATTTGCAGCTGAAAACTCTGCAGTATCAGAAAGTATTTCTAAAGAGTCACGTCTTCAATCATCACACAATTATCTACTTTAACAAATGAGTAATCCAGGAATATATTGTGCTTGATGTAATAATATATGTCTCTTTTAACAAATCAAGTAGCTTAAACTAAGATCTATTTATCATTCTTAGTTCAGTCTAATGCAAACATCCAAAACCAACTTCTTCTCAATGTGTCTATGCTTGTCTTCTCAATGTGTCTATGCTTCACATTTTAGTGATTATTCTGTATTGCACGTGATCTTTTGTAGTCTCCATTTATACTTACATCAATATGATTAAAAGGTGTGGGTGTCAATAAAAAGACTGTATCAGTTCATACACGGTGTACACCTTTCCTTTTTAGGTTCTACTTTGTTGATCACTTAATTCATTTTCATGTGGATCTTTTGCTGAGAAGACTAATTTACATAAGCACTTTTTAGGTTCTACTTTGTTGATCACTTAATTCATTTTCATGTGTATCTTTTGCTGAGAAGACTAATTTACATAAGCACTGACATATTACAAAAACAAGAGTTAAAATATTATTATAAAATATAACAATCATAGGAAGAATTTTTTTAAATGTACCTTCTTCAAGGATGGGTCGTGGAATGACAAATGGAATCTCCTGCAGAGGTTCCATATACTTGTGGCCAGCACTAATAATCTTTATCTGTGGCAAACAGAGGACCAGCATTCCTGGCATGCTAGTTTGTCCATGGTACCAACTTCTTACTGTTCCAGGAATGTCACCAGATACAATTGTACTTGGGGAAGGCAGGCTATCATTTGGAACAAACACACAACAAGACTGTACTTCAAGCTACGAAAAAAAAAAAGAGTAAAATTAAAATACTGGGAACAGACTTTACGCCTAAACACGTAATATCTTAATGAATAAACAGGCAAGCCAAAAAAAGAAATGGGCCATATTCATGCCTTTATGAGTAACTTTTACCAAGGAACACAATAAACACTTAAAAAGATGTTTCTTGCTATAAATTTGATCAAAAAGGCACAGTGACATGAGATGAAAACATATCTGCCTTTCCACAGTTTTTTCCAAGAAACATGACTAAATTAGAAAATGTGTTGGCAAAAAAGGTGAGAAAATCCTCCTTCTTTTGCACTTCATTAGATTTTTGTTAACACCAGCTAAGGCCTTAGAGCTGACTAGCATTATACTGTACTCACTTAAAAGACACACATATACACAGAGCTATTTCTATATGAATTTAGCCTTTTTTTTTAACTTCACAGACTAAAATATAAGAAAAATGTTTAAAATATTCAGATTTTATCTCCAGACACACATTAAAATGTATCGCATACTCTTTTTAATACATGTATACCAAGATTCAAGTGTGTATGTGTATCACATTTTATATATAAATATACATGGTAAATGAAGAAAATTGAGAACACTTAAAAATCAGAACATTATTCCTTGTGTCTATCATATCTCAAGTTATTATTTAAATTTTGATTTCATGTGCAATTTTTATGGTCTCTTATCTCCAGCTGGTGACTCAGAGTTAAAATAAAATGAAGCAAGCCCAAATCAGAAATTAAATTTGGAATGAGTTCTTAATTCAAAAGCAATGTATGTTAGATTCTTTTAGTCATGGTTGGTTCTTACAAAGTAATATTCTGTACCTGGTTCACCAATTGCCCGAACAGTCTAGCATAAATTATTCTTAAGAAAATAAAAAATACCTGTTAATTTTTTAATAAAATATTTGGCATATAAAGATATTATCTGAAGGTATAACAAAAAGTAAAATTTGTTTCATAAATGCTTGGATAGTCTATCAATGAAAGATAAAAAAGGTAACTAAAGAATACAGTCATATACCTTCAGTGGGGTTAATATAGTCCTTAGTGAGGGGAATGTAGCAGGTCCTTAATATGATAAATAATTTGGCAGCCTTATAAATAAGTTAGCATACTCATCTTTGCTTTAACATTTCTGTGCATGGAACACACTAACGAATTCAGTGAAGAAAAATATAAGTCAAAGTTTGCAAAATAAATACACTGGTTCATGAAGTATGATCATTTCTTATGAGTTTCTTAGTTCCAGAATTTTATCTTGCAACTTAAGTGTGTATACGTTAAGTAGCCCATTGATTTAAGATTACATTTTAAAATTCTGAAATAGAAGTATATATTGTCGCAGATGTATTACATTTACCCTTTTAAAATTTAACATAATTACTTATCTTCAAGCAATATGGTTTACTAAGAACATATTCTCCCATATTTATTATGGTTACAGTGTAAAACTAAAAAGAGTCAGTATTTAACACTTCATGTAGCTATTGATGCTTTATTAAAAAATGTTTTTGGGGATCCCTGGGTGGCTCAGAGGCTTAGCTCCTGCCTTCGGCCCAGGGTGTGATCCTGGAGTCCCAGGATCGAGTCCCAGTTTGGGCTCCCTGCATGGAGCCTGCTTCTCCCCCTGCCTGTGCCTGTCTGTCTCTGTCTCTGTCTCTCTCTCTGTGTCTCTCATGAATAAATAAATAAAATCTTTAAAAAATAAAAAAATAAGAAATGTTTTCAATAACATGAGGTAATTAGTATAATATGCCACACTATACAAATATACACATGCATATCCTCTGAAATAAATTCAAGTTGTGCCCAAATTTCTAAAATCATAATATATTCCAAAATTCCACTAATTCAAAAATAAATTTCATCAAATTTAGCCTGAGATAAACAACAACTCTGAAAAATAAACTTCTTAAAATATGATGTGTTATGGAGATTCCTCTAATGATAAGAACCAAAACATACATATAATCGAAATTGCTCAAACTTATTATAATGTTACATCTATTATATATACTATAGCTATCACATAAATCTTTTTACACTTTTAAAATAACTGTTAAACTCTAGGTCTAAAATTGTGGTTTTAATGTAAAATGCTGAGTGATTTATGTAAGTGTATATAAATCTGCGGCAGTAAATTTTGCATTAATGTAAGGATCTGACAATCCAAGGGGAAGAAAATGAAGTAATCTGCCAGTAAGAAGTCCTCAAACCGGGGGTCAGATCATGTTCATGGAAACCATCTGGTTGGGACCCTCTGAGCCACACCAAACACAAATGATCTTTTAAAAAAATATCCTATTCATTAATGCATCACAGCTGCACTGAGTGTTACTTCATTTTTCCATGGCAACATCCTTTCTGTTTCAAGGATCTTATTTCAGTTTTGGTAGCAACGTGTTCTTTCGCCAATATTGAACACATTCATGTGTTAAAGTGAAGGGATTATTGCAAATTCTTAAAGTAAAACCACCTCTATTTTGATTCCTATTAGGTCAAGGGCTACAAATCTAAGTATATACACTGAGAATAAAAAAAATAAAGAAGAAATTATTTAGTATTCTTATTTTAATAAATGAAATGACTGTCATGCAGTTTTTGGAAGTTCCAAGTTTGTGCCATTTGAAAAGATGTAGGTCTTTGTGTACCCCCAACCTAGCTCCCATATGTAAGGTTTTGTAGACTTACATTTTTCTCATTTGTGTGCTATATAACTGTGATTACAACTCAATTAAAAAGAAAAGACTAACATAGGTTTCACTTATATATTAATCTGAACACTTTATTAGCCCACTATCATTTAGAACACATTATATATAAATGCTTTTAAATGTTATATTTTCTGTACTTTTAAATAATATTCCTATTTCCTACTCCCAAATAACATGTTTTCCTTTCTTTAAAACTGAAACTTTGGTTTATATTTTATAAAATTTCTAAAGAATGACATGTTCTCTGTATGAATTTTATTCTTCAGAAAACAGTTTCAAATAAAAACAAATATGAAGGAATGTTTCAGGTTACAATTGCATTCACTTTTTTTTATTCATGCATTCTTTAATACCTCATATGAACTGAACTGGAAGTCAGGAATACAAAGGACATAATCCTAGCACTTAAAAAAATTGAAACAAGAGGATATTAAAATACTAACAGCCTTACAGAATTTTCACTAGAACATAGAAGGTCTGTAATGTCAGATACTTTGCCTACTTTGTTTACAGTCTCAGTACATAGTTCAGTGTCTAGCATGTACTAGGTACTAAATAATTATTAAATAAGTAAACACAATTATTTTTATTTGCATCAGATACTGATATTAATTATAATAACTGTTTAGTGTATCATTTCATTGTACAGACAACCTAGTAAAGTAACTAATAAAACTGACTTGTTGGCCAGATGGGTTCAGCTCCAGCTTATGGAACCTTTGACAATTGTTTAATCTCTCTATGACTTCAGTTTCTTCATCTGTACTCTCGGGGCAGGGGTGGGGTGGTGGGGAGATCAGCTCTGATATAAAGATGCAATGTATTAACTCTTACCTGAAGGTCTGCTACATAAAATTAACTCAATGAACATACACTGATTTTCTCCTATATATCAGATCCACATATTAGTTCTCATGGGTTCACAGATGTTCAGTCTTTTTTTTTTTTAAAGATTTTATTTATTAATTTATGAGAGACAGAGAGAGAGAGAGGCAGAGACATAGGCAGAGGGAGAAGCAGGCTTGTCACAGGGAACCCAATGTGGGACTCGATCCTGGAACCCCAGGATTATGCCGTCAGCCAAAGATAGATGCGCAACCACTGAGCCATCTAGGCATCCCAGGGAGAAGGAGGCTCCCTACAGGGAGCCCGATGTGGGACTCGATTCCAGGACCCTGGGATCATGACCTGATCCAAAGGCAGGTACTCAACCAGTGAGCCACCCAGGTGCCCCTCACAGTATTTTTATTAAAAAACACCAGTGCTTATGATGTAACTAAAATAAGCAGTATTCCATTTGCACTACAACAAATGTATTAACTATGTCCAAAATCAATTTTCCTATTCTATACATTTTTAATACTCTATGAAGATATTTGGGTTATCATCATATATAGCAGAAATCTAATATACCCAAATTAGAGCATTCGGTTAAAAACCTCAAAAGTGAACCTCAGCTGTCTTCTTTTCCAGATTGTTACAAATCCACTTTCCCATATAAATGCTGCCAAGGGAAAACATGAAAAAATGCCTACATTTGAATTCCAGACTTCCTCCTCCTAACAAACTACCATGCAGTTATAGTCACTTTCTCAATGCCTATAAACAAAAACATGAACCTTTGCAAAATTTTAAGCATTAAATGTAAATAATTACTTTTATCATTAAGGTGTTTGGTAGTTGATCTGTCTAGCCTCAAATACCTACCCTTTTTTGATTATGCAGATAGGCCAGGAAGTTCACAAGATATGAGGACATCAAATGTATCATGCAATATGATTACTGCCATCACTGATCATATTCTATATATAACTTCTTGGGAGAAAGAATTCAATTGATCTAGCTTAATTAGCTTATGAGACTTGAGACACTGACATATCAAAATCAAGGAATGTGGGAAGTAGTTCTCTAAGGAATAACAGATTAGCAAAAGAAGGAGACCAAGAGGCTTGGTATAGAAAATAAAGAATCGGGATCCCTGGGTGGCGCAGCGGTTTAGCGCCTGCCTTTGGCCCGGGGCGTGATCCTGGAGACCCAGGATCGAATCCCACGTTGGGCTCCTAGTGCATGGAGCCTGCTTCTCCCTCTGCCTGTGTCTCTGCCTCTCTCTCTCTGTGACTATCATAAATAAATAAATAAAAATTAAAAAAAAAAAGAAAAGAAAGAATCTATTATACAGACTACTCAGAAAGCTTTAGAAAAAAAAAAAAAACCACCTAGAAAATGCCATATAAAAGAAACAGGATCTTCAATGTAAAAGAGAAGAAAAAGGAGTTCAGCAAAAACTAGGGCAATGTTCTCCGCTATTAGTGAATTCTAGGCCAAAATATTTCTATTTTGTCAACTGCATGCCATTGCCAATCATGTGCTTCTGGAATAAAATGTAGCTTTTAGAATAAAATCTTATCTATTATTTGAACTATAATAGATAAGATCTTTGCTGATTAGCCAATAGAGAAAACTCGCAAAGAACTGAGTTTATGCTAATCTTTTGAGAAAAAGGCCCCCAAACCAAGTTCACATTTTAAAAAGTTGTTCAAGACTACATAAAGTACTATCACATAATCCATTAAGATGAAATGTGGAAATTACTTTTCCCACTGATAAACAAATAGGTTACAGTGAATATTGTTTATGTCTAAATGCAAGATATGTCTATCATAAGTAGAAATGGAACATGGGCTTCCATTTCCATTAGCAAATATCAACTTTGGCTGCAAAATCAATTTTCCAGAAATTCTGATTCCAAACACATTCACTTGCTCAAACTTCCACTAAGAGGATAATCCTTTGATGGTTTCAAGTATGATGTTCTGTTTTGTCAGATGACAACTTCAGGGTTTTGTTTTATATTTGGTTCATAAAACATCTTGGAAAATGGACATTACTATTTTAAAAACTCAGAATTTTAAGGCCTAGATTTTAATCATTTAATCAGAATCAAGTTTTATCTTTAAAGCTTTCCAGAACACATTAAATCTGGAAACGTCTAAATATAAACCATGTATAATACAGGGCTGGGACTAGGAATGAGGCCAGTGAGTGCCTATTTCATATTCAAAATAACCTATACAAAGATATAATCATTAGTACTCTTGTAATTCTATGTTAATTTATACTCAATAAGTTTAGTCAAATGAAGAACATCAGTTTAAATTGCACTCGTAGGGGATTCCTGGATGGCTCAGCAGTTTAGTGCCTGCCTTTGGTCCAGGGCGAGGTCCTAGAGTCCTGGGATGGTGTCCCACATCGGGCTCCCTGCGTGGAGTCTGGTTCTCTCTCTGCCCATGTCTCTGCCTCTCTCCCTCTCTCTCTCTCTCTCTCTCTCTCTGTGTCTCTCATGAATAAATAAATAAAATCTTAAAAAAATAAAAATAAAAAATAAAAAAATTGTACCCGTAAAAATGATTAACATAGCAAATTTAATGTTAAGTGTATCTTACCACAATTAAAAACTTTTTAAAAGAAGAAAAAAATGAGGAACATCAGTATCTCTACTTATAAGTAATCCACAATGATGTCTAAGCTTAAATTTATTGTTGGTAACAAAGCTAATGAAGGCACTGTATCATTAGAAAATAAGCAAAAAAAAAAAAAAAACAAACCAAAAAACAACCCAAAAGAATCCCACTAGAATGTTAGAATTAAAAATAATCATAAATATTATTTAATCTAAGCATTTCATATTGCAGTCCATAGTTAAGATCCAGAATTTGTTACTGCTAAGTGCTGGTTACTTGAAATTCTCCACACCCCTTCACTTTCATGAACTGTCTGACTTTTCCTTCTACATCTCTGATCTCTCTTATAGGCTCCTTCAAGGACACTTTTACTGTCTATTTTAGATATGGTATTCCCTTGGTCCATTGTTCTTTCAACTTTACATATTTTTTGAATGATGAATTCTCCTGATTCTAACCATCTGTAGATGATTCTCAAAATTATATCTCTACTGTGAACTCTTCCTTAACCTCCAGATATGAATATCCTACTGTCTAACAGAAGCCTGGTTATCTCACAGGAATTTCAAATACATGCATAAATTAAACTCCCTGTTTACCACTGACCCTGAAAAGCTGTTTCTTTTACCATTTCATGGCATCACTATTCACCCAAATGCCAAAAGTGGCACCTGGAACACCACTTGGACTGGAACACCTTCTTCTCATTCCCTGAAACCAGTAGTCACCAAGCCATGATGAGTTCATCTTCAATCTTTCAGGGACCGCTGTCCAACTTGGCCTACTCTCTAGTGTTTTGTGGTTTGTATATTGAACATTTAAAATCTTTTAAAATAAAGAAACAGAATGACTTTTTTAACTCAAGAAAAATCTCAAAATTTGTGTATTTTTAGAACTTCATCAAAAGAACACATAATATGTATTTCATATAATTCTGTTAATATATAAAGTGCACCAAGAATTTTCACCTAAGTTATACAAATGAGATGGATACAAATGTTAAGAGATTATTTCTTTTTTACCAATATTAAATGTTAGTAGTGAGACTATTTTTTTACCAATACTTAAGGTGTTAAAAATTATAAAGGATTATAGAAATTAAAACCAGATTATATCTAACTTTTATTTTACCTGTAGTGTGAGACTCTTTACTGCATTCCATACTACTCCAACAAATTCTTTCATTCTTTCTTCAGGACTTCTACAGCCTTCAGATATATTCAGCATGGCTTTCACAGGAACTGACAATGGTCGGGATTCTAAGTATAAGAATAGTTATTTAACACACATGTACTTTACTATTTTACAAAAATATAAAAAAAATATTTCTATGATTATTTCTTTCCTTAATAGCTCCAAATGAGATTATAAAATATATTAGATCATTTTGTATTATAGAATTACTGATTTTTGCAACTATTCAAATATAAGCAAAACTCATCTGTTAAAAGTAAGGAATGTGTTGGTTACTCTTGTCAGGAATTGGTGATTGGAAGGTAACACTGTGGAACAATGTTAGAATCTAATATTCTATTTACTGAATACATGGATATATCCACTTCACAAAAATTTATTAAGTTGTAACCTAACAATTTGCCCATTTCTCACTTTTATAATGATAATACTGCAATGAAAGCTTTACTTGGAAAAAAAGGGGGGGGACCCCTGGGTGGCTCAGCAGTTTAGCGCCTGCCTTTGGCCCAGGGCATGATCCTGGAGTCCCGGGATCAAGTCCCGCATTGGGTTCCCTGCATAGAGCCTGCTTCTCCCTCTGCCTCTCTCTCTCTCTCTCTCTCTCTCTCTCTGTGCCTTTCATGAATAAATAAATAAAATCTTTAAAAAAAAAAAGGAAATTCAACAACAAACTATTTGATTCATCCACAATTGATAAGAAACAAATCTTCCTACATATGAATTCTCTTGTTAACAAAAGCTTATCCATACTCTCTCAACTTTAAAAACTGATTCTGAGAAAAAAAAAAACAAAACCTGATTTTGAAAGTAACCAAAAGAACTATGTGATCACATAAAAGACAGATCTATATATATTTAACAAAATGTGATTCCAATCTGTATAGCATGTTATTAAAAATTTTGTCTATGGATATTACAGAAATCAAAGAATCTCAATAATTTTAAAGTTAAATGTCAGAAATTGCTATTAATTTAATGGTAATTTATAACGTGTTATTTCCAAACAGATCCATATATTTTATGCATTATATGTTAATGCAAACATATAATTTGTATATACCATTTTAGGTACTTTTTAAGTAGCATAAAATAAATCAGATCTTGCTCTTAGGACTTTGATTAAATTAAGTTTTGATGGTCCTAAAATTCTATCCAAAGTAAATGCTACCAAATCACTACTACATGAACTGCAGTTGCAGTATCTCAACTCATTTTTTCCCTGTCTTCCCAACTTGGTTTATTAGCGTTTATATTAGATTAATAATACCTTAAGGGCATGGAACATAAACCTTTTTTCTTCATGCTCATAAACCCAAGTCTACCACATTACGCACGTTAGAAATTCAAAGAATGTTATTTATAAAAAGAATTTGGGAAAGATCCATGGAGATATTTGGGAGCAGAGCACTGTAGGCAAATAAAACAGTAATGCAAAAGTCCTCAGTTAGATGTGTACTTAGGATTTTTTTTTTTTAAGATTTATGTATTTATTTGAGAGAGAGAGAGCACAAGCAGGGGGAGAGGGGGGCGAGCAGAGGGAGAAGCAAACTCCTCATTGAATGTGGAGCCCAACACAAAGCTTGATTACAAGACCCTGAGATTCCGACCTGAGCTGAAGGCAGACACTTGACTTACTTAAGCCACTCAGGCACCTAGACGTATACTTAGGATTTCAAGAAACAGTATAGAAGCAATGATGGCTAAAGTAAAGTGAAGAGTGATAGAAGTAGGAAATGAAGTCAGAGCTACAAATAAGGACCAATAACAGAGCTATAGAGGCCATGGGAAGAAGGTTGGCTTTTGCTTTGAAGAAGCTAGGATAGGATTATGGATTCTAAATACAGTCATCAAGTATTGGACATATTTTAAGAGGCTACTGGCTACTCTGCAAAAAATAGGCTGCAAGTATTAAAATAGGAAGACAGTATGTGAGAGATGGTCGCTGCATTGAAGGTAGTAAGAAATGATGAGATTCTGTATCCACATAAAAGCTACAGCCAATAGGACTTACTGATGCACTACAAATACCCTGAGAAAGGTCAAGAAAGGATGACTCAAAGGTTTTAGGTCACAGCAGATGGAAGAATGAAGCTGTAAGAGAAAAGAGAATGGAGAGGGTGAAAAAACTTCATTTTTTAGACCTATCAAGCTTCATGAAATTCCCATTAGTTCAAATGAAGATATCAAGCAACAGATTAACAGCTATAAAAATATGGAAAAATATGAACAGATAATTCACAGAAAAATATAATTTGGACAAAAAACTAATATTTATTTTTCAAAAAACAAATATTAAGACAAAAATCAGGTTTCCTCTTTAGTGGTCACACTGGCAAACATTTTAAGGTATCCATTTTTATGTTTACAAAAATCTGCTGTTGTTGAAGCCTCTTGTGAAAATTTTTCATATATTGGGAATATAAATAAGTATGGTCTGTAGAGTAGAATTGTAAGAGATGATCATTTGTAGCTATCAAAATTTAAACACACATTATTCTTCAAAACAATCCTATTTCTAAAAATCTATGCTACAGAAACATTATAACAATGTAAGAGTGCATGCATTTAAACAACTTAAAAAGAATGGTCAATATCAGCAGTATTATTTGAAATAGTTAAAAAAGAAAGAGAAGGGTAAGAAGGGAGGGAGGAGGAAATGGAGAAGAAAAATGCTAAGCAACTTATCTGTCCATCAAAAATAAATAGTTAAATTAACTTAGAAATACCCACAACGAAGATGGTAATTCACTCATTTAAAATGAGAAACAGTTACAGGCATGACAGAAAGGGTATTTTTGATATCTTGTGAAATGAGAAACATACGTATGTATAGCACAATCCAAATATGTTTTTAAAACAATATGTCAGTTTGAGTGTGATTTGTCTATTCCTTATATAGAAAAGTTACAGAAGAGTAAAAAGCAAACCCACAGGTTACCTCTGAGGAGAGTAAAACAGAATTGATGAGGGGTAAGAGGGAAGGGGTACTTAACATTTTATTCCATATATTTCAGAATTAATTAAATGTTTTATAACAGCGAATTACCTATTATAATCTTCTTAATAAAACACATTAATTTGCTTTGTACTCATTTTAACTTCCTTTCTTTTATACATTAGTAGTTATAAGAACAAAATGGTTACCTAAACTTATGATAGAATTCTGCCAATTTAAATAACTCACTTAAATGCAGACCAACCACACAAAGCCTGCACACAGAAATTTATAGGACCTTTATTCCCAATTGCTAAAATTTGGAATCAACTAAGATGTCCTTCAGTAGGTGGATCAATAAAGTGTGTTATATACAAAAACTGGAATAGTATCTATCACCTAAATGAAATGAGTTATCAAGCCATAAAAGCATATGAAAGAAATTTAAATGCATATTAGTATGTGAAAGAAGCCAGTCTAAAAAGGCCATATACTAATTCAAACTTCATGACATTCTGAAAAAGGCAAAACTATGGAAACGGTAAATAGATTAGTGGTTACTAGGAGTTAAGCAGGAGAGAGCAAGAAACAGGCAGAGCACAGATTATAGCACAGTAAAACTACTCTGTATGGTACTACAATGGTGGATACAGGATAAAATAAATTTGTCCAAACTTACATAATGTGCAACACCATGAGTAAACTGTAACATAAACTATGGACGTTGGGTGATAATAAAGTTCATCAATGATAACAATAACACTTTAGTAGAGAGTGTTGATAATAGGGGGAGTCTATGCACATGTGGGGCAGGGGATACATGGGACATCTCTGTACCTACTTTAAAAAATAAACTCTAGGGGCACTTGGGTGGCTCAGTCAGTTAAGCATCCTACTCTTGGTTTCAGCTCAGATTATGATCTCATGGTTGTGAGATCAAGACAAGCATGGACTCTATGCTACGTGTGGAACCTGCTTAAGATTCACTCCCTTGTCTCCCTCCGCCCCTCCCAGCCCCTACACACTCATTCTCTCTAAATAAATAGATAAATATTCTATAAAAATACATTTTTAGGGGATCCCTGGGTGGCGCAGCGGTTTGGCGCCTGCCTTTGGCCCAGGGCACGATCCTGGAGACCCGGGATCGAATCCCACATCAGGCTCCCGGTGCATGGAGCCTGCTTCTCCCTCTGCCTATGTCTCTGCCTCCCTCTCTCTCTCTCTCTCTCTGTGACTATCATAAATAAATAAAAATTAAAAAAATTGTTATAAAATACATTTTTAGATGCAGCCAAAATTTTAAAATCTTTGAACAATGAATACCAAAGATTTCCAAAGAGATTTCTATGGTCAAATTTTGAAAATCTAATACAGAATATTAAGTTTCTTAAAAACATCATTATTACAACTTCTGCTTATTAGAGGTATAAAATCACATTATTTTGGATACACTAAACTTTCAATACACATTTCCTAAAAGCTAGAGGAAGACAGTTTTTAAAGAAAAGACAATTTTCTATAGTTATATATATTTTATAGGTGGGATATTAAAACTCCCTAAATTCTGCCAATCTCAATCTATATTTTATTTAGCCAAAACCTCTAGCACTTGCTACATGCCAGGTCTGTATTAAAAGTTTTACAAATATTACTTGGTTTATACCTCATAACATTCCCATGAGGAACACACTATTATTTAGACTCTTATTCTCACCATTTTTAGATAAGAAAACTGATCATACAGAGATTAAGTAATTCATTTAAGTCACCCAGCTGGTAAGTGGCAAAACATGGATGTAACTCCAGAAAGTCTGACTCCAAAGTCCATGCTTTTAACAGCACCTCTTCTGTTTTCCAAACCCTGTGCCATAACTTCTAGTTCTACCAAATGCATAGTAAATATATTATATTTTTACTCAAGATCATGGTACCACCAATTATTCAAAAATCATCAGCTTTGTTCAGTCTCACTGGAGCTATTAAAAAAATCCTACATTTAACATACGAGTCTGATACCTATTATATTTCCTGTTTGCAATAATAAATAATGTACTGTTAATAATAATAAGGTAGTTTTGAGGTTGAAAATTTACCAATTAAAATAACAACAATCAGTTATTGGGTATGTACTATCTAACTTGGTGCAATATTAATTCTTCATTTCTGTGCCATGGAAAATGTAGTAAACTGGACTTCTGGGAAAACGGTGGAGTAGGAGGACCCAAGCTTACCTTGAACCATGGATACAAGCATATAACATTCACATAAATGTAAATAACCCAGGAAACAATCCAAAGACTGGCAGTAAAAACTCTACAACTAAATATAGAGAAGAGGCTTCATCCAAAATGATTTGAAATGGGCAGACATACAGTCAGGAGCTAAATGGACCCTCAGGTCTGTCCACAGAAGTAAGGGACTCCATAGGCATAGAGAGGGGAGGGAAACAAACCCTTGCATAGGGGAGTCCATACAGGGAAAACAAATCCCCATAACATATGGCTTTGAAAACCAGAGGGCTAAATTTTGTAAGTTCTTAAGAAGCAGTGGGATTTCAAACCTGCACCTTTAAAAATCAGTTGGCTGGGATCTTAGACAGCTCAGAGGAGGAGAGGCAGTTGAGTCCCCCACCTTAAAGAGACAGCCCACAGAGATAAGCATAGGAATAGCAATTTCAAAAGCACCTGGGGCATACGAGAAGGAGAGTATTTTATAATTTCTGGGAGAGTCATCTGGGAATGAAGGAGCTGACAGGTGCGATTTCCCTTCCCCAGCATAAACACATGGCCACCTAGGGGAACCAGTATGGTGCCCACAGTCACTACTTAACTTGCTAACACCTCCTTTCCTTGCCTCCTTCTCCATAACTAACAGATCCTCCAATGTATATTCAGCCAGAACCCATCCCTGGGCAGTACCACACGCCTAGCAAGGTATAAGCAACCCCAACAGGGGACAGCACCAGGCAAGAATAACTATTCTCTGACAAACTGGTAAAGGTAACCACACACACCACTAATATGTGGCCTTAGCAGTGGGCTAAGGATATGTCTTTCAGGCCCTGACCACCAATGAAAGCTTCTTAGGGGACAACAAAGTGAAAGTGCCCTACAGTCAGTTGCTACTGCATCATGGGCAAATGCTTGATTTGACTCAATCAAGCCTATGCAGCTCCAGACTAGCCCACTAACACTACATGGACTGAACACTGCCCACAACAGGCAAAAAAAAAAAAAAAAAGCCACGGTAGATGACTGCATTGAAAGAAAAAGTGTCTCAGCCACAAAAGCAGAGTGTACACAATGCATTTAAGAGACAACCTTGAAGCTTCAGGTTCTGGTGAGCAGGAAACACTGCATTGCAGGGCGCTACAGGACCTATTCATCACAAGGCCATTATCTTCAAGAGCAAGAGACATACATGACTTTCCTAACACAAAGAAACAGACACAGACAAAAGGATAAGACAAAGGAATATATCCCAAATCAGAGAATAGGACAAATTCACAGCAAGACACCTAAGAAAAATGGAGGTAAGTAATATACCTGATAAAGAATTTAATTATCACATAAAGACACTCATGGGACTTGAGAAAAGAGTGGAGGACATCAGTGAGACCCTTAACACAGAGATTTAAAAAATAATTAGAGATGAAGAACAAAATAAATGAAATTAAAAATACATTAGATGTAATAAATAGTAGGCTAGAGGAAGAGAAGTCAGTGACCTGGAGGACAGAGTAATGGCAAGTAGTCAAGCTGATCAGGTGAGAGAGAAAAAAATTCTACAAAATGAGAACAGACTTTGGGAGTGAAGCAATACCATCAGTGAGTAACACTTGCATTATAGAAATCCCAAAAGGAGAAGAAAGAAAAAAGAGGAAAGAAAATGTATTTGAAAAAATAATAGCTAAAAACTTCCCAAACTTGGGGAAGGAAACAGAAAACCAGATCAAAGATGCACAGAGAGCCCTGAACAAAATAAAACACAAGGAGGTCGACACCAAGACATATGGTAATTCAGAGGGCAAAAACTAGTGATAGAGAATTTTAAAAGCAGCAAGAGAAAAGAAAACCGTTACATACACGGGAAATACCATAAGGTTATCAGCTAATTTTTCTTCAGAAACTCCAGGCCAGAAGGGAATGGAATGATATATTCAAAGCACTGAAATGAAAAAATCTGCAGACAAGAATAATCTATTTAGCAAGGCTATCATTCAGAACAGAAGGAAAAACAGAGTTTCCCAAACAAAACTTGAAAGAATTCCTTACCACTAAACCAGTCTTACCAGAAATGTTAAAGGAGACTCTGAGTGGAAAGGAAACACCATAAGTAAGATTAAGAAAAAAAGGAAGCACAAAAACAGTGAAAATGAATATACCTCTAAAAATTAGTCGAGGGACTCACATAATAAAAAATAAATGTAAAGTATAATTCCAAATACCTAAAATGTGTTGGGGAGAGAAGTAAAAACTGGGCTCAAACTTGAGCAACTATTAACTTAATAAGGCCCGCTATATGCCGAAGATCTTACATACAAATCTAATGGTAACTGCAAATCAAAAGTCAGTTATAGTTATGCAAAAAATAGACAAAAAGGAATTCATGTATATCAACAAAGAAATCCAAATAATCATGAGAGAAGAGAGCAAGGAAAGAAAGGGACAGAGAAGAACTACAAAAACAAGCATTAAATAAGTAACAAAATGATAATATATATCATTAATGACTTTGAATGTAAATGGTCTAACCACTCCAGTCAAGCCATAGTGTGATGGAATATACAAAAAACAAGACCCATCTATGTGCTGCCTACAAGAGATTCATTTCAAACCTAAAGACACATACCGAGTGAAAAGTGAAGGAAATGAAAAGCATTTTTCATGTAAATAGATGGGGGGAAAAAAGCCAGCATAGTAATACTTATATGGGACAAAACAGACTTTAAAACAAGACTGTAACAATAGACAAAGAGGGACACTATATAATCATAAATAGAGCCTATCAACAAAAAAATAACAATTTTAAATTTTTATGGACCCAGCATGTAAGCATCCAAATACATAAAGAATTTCATAACAAATACAAAGGAAATAATCAATAGCAATATATTAATAGTAGGGGGCTGACACCTCACTTACATCAATGGACAGATCATCCAAACAGAAAATCAACAAGAAAAAAGTGGCTCTGAGTGACACTGAATCAGATGGATTTAATAGATATATTTACAACATTCTATCCTAAAACAGCAGGATACACATTCTTCTGAAGTGATGGAACATTCTCCAGAATAGATTACTTATAAGGTCAGAAAACAAGTTTCATTGAACATGATCAAGTGGGATTTATTCCTGGGTTGTGAGGGTGGTATAGTATACACAAATCAATCGTAACACATCACATCAATAAGAGAGAGAATAATACCATATAATTATTTCAATAGATGCAGAAAAAGCATCTGACAAAGTACAATATCCACTTATGATAAAAACCCTCAACAAGTAGGCTTAAAAGGAACATACCTCAAAATAATAAAGGCTATCCTCCCCTTCGCTCTATATAGGGTGAGGACTATATAAGACGGGACTGACTCCCTATGAGATCATGTTTGGTCTTCTTCCACCTATTATCCCCAATTTAAAACCTGAGGGGCTTGCTGAATTTGATGATCACCAACTTCTTTTCTCCCTCCAAATGTTACAATGAACACATGAGCAGGTGTGGCCTAAGATGAGGGCCCTCTATGAGACGGGCCACCCCCAGACTCCCATCGATATATCGGCTGGGTGACTGGGTGTACGTGCGGAGATACCAACACCGGACACTTCAACCTCGCTGGAAGGGACTCTACATCGTGATCCTGACCACTCCCACCACTCTCAAGGTCGACGGGATTACTCCCTGGGTCCACTACACCCACGTTTGGCCAGCTGATCCACACGCCATTCTCAAGGACTTTGTTCCAGAATGGAAAAGCCAACAGACAAGGACAATCCCCTAAAGCTAAGACTGCACCGTACTCACTTATTTCCCACCTCAAAGACTCCCTAGTCTGAGGTTGTCCTTCAAAATAGGAAGGGATTAGTCTTCTTACAACAAAGGGGGGCATGGGTGGGGTTCTGTGCTGCTTTAAACGCAGGATGTTGCATCTTCCCTGGGATGTAAACGGGAGCAAGAACAGCAACAAGGTTGGTTCGAATCCTGGTTTAGTCATTCCCCCTGGCTCACTCTGAGAGCAACCTGGACCCATGATTGGGTCCGTCCTTAGGTTCCTCTGAGAGGGGGAAATGTGGAGGCCGAGAAAATTAAGGCCATTCTACTTTAAGTTCAGCTTTAGCACAAGTACAGCCATCCCAGACCCCTGTGAATAAGAGCTAAAATTTACAGCTTAATGCCCTAGAAAGCCCCAAATTAGAATGAGAACAGAGCCCAAACCAGTGGCAGGAAGTCCCATATTAGAATGAGAACAGAGCTCAATGCCCTTGAAAGCCCCATATCAGAATGTAAACAGAACTTAAGAAATTCCTCCACCCCTTATAGAGGTCCCCTAGATCAGCCCATAAAACTAAGCTGAAACCCACCTCAGGGTCCAAGTCCCTGCTCTGCTATGTCGGGTATACTTGGACCCAAGCTTGAGCTCGTAAATAAACCCTCATGTGTTTGTAATAATAATAATAATAATAATAATAATAATAATAATAATAATAATAATAAAGGCCATACCTGAACAACTACAGCTAAGAAGCACCTGGGTGGCTGAGTGGTTCAGCATCTGCCTTTGGCTCAGGTCATGATCCCAGGGTTCTAGGATCAAGTCCTGCATCAGGCTCCCCTCAGGGAACCTACTTCTCTGCCTCTCTCTCATGAATAAATAAATAAAATCTAAAAACAAACAAAAACAAAAAACAAAAACTATAGCTAACTTCAAACTCAATGAAAAACTTAGAGCATTTTCACAGTGGAGAAAAAGGGCAAGAATAAGACAAAGATGTCCATTCTTATCACATTTATTCAACATAGTACTGAAAGTCTTAGTCACAGCAATGAGACAACAAAAAGGAATAAAAGCCATTCAAATTGATAAAGGAAGAAGTAAAATTCCCACAAAAATACTAGAATTGATAAATTAAAATTATAGGATACAAAATTACCGTGCAGAAACCTGTTGCATTCCTATATACTAATAATGAAGCAGCAGAGAAAGACATCAAAAACACAATCCCATTTATAATTGTGCCAAAAATAATAGAATGCTTAGGAATAAACGTAACCAAGGAAGTGAAAGACCTGTACTCTGAAAACTATACAACAATGCTAAAAGAAATTGAAGAGGACACAAAAAATTGGAAAGATATTCTATGCTCATGCACTGGGAGAACACACATTGTTAAAAGGTACATACCACTCAAAGCAATCTACAGGTTTAATGCAATCCCTATCAAAATACCAACAGCATTTTCCACAGGACTAGAACAAATAATCTTAAAATTTACATGGAATCGAAGAAGCCCCTGAATAGCCAGAACAATTTTTTAAAAGAAAAACAAAGCTGAGATATAACATTTCCAGATTTCAAGTTATATTACAAAGCTGTAGTGATCAGAACAGTATACTACTGGCACAAAAATAGACACATAGAACAGAACTGAAAACCCACGAATTGAAAGAAAGAAAGAAAGAAAGAAAGAAAGAAAGAAAGAAAGAAAGAAAGAAAGAAAGAAAGAAAGAAAGAAAAGAAAGAAAAGAAAAGAAAAGAAAGAAAAGAAAAGAAAAGAAAGAAAAGAAAAGAAAGAAAAAAGAAAAGAAAAGAAAAGAAAGAAAAGAAAAGAGAAAAGAAAAGAAAAGAAAAGAAAGAAAAGAAAAGAAAAGAAAAGAAAAGAAAAGAAAAGAAAAGAAAAGAAAAGAAAAGAAAAGAAAAGAAAAAGAAAGAAACTAACTAACTAACTAACTCCAGGAATAAACCCACAATCATATGGTCAGTTAACTGTTGACAAAGCAGGAAAGAATATCCAATGGGAAAAAGTTCCTTTAACAAGTGGTGTTGGGAATACTAGATGGCAGCATACAAAAGAAGGCAACTGGACCACTTTCTTACACCATACACAAAAATAAATTCAAAACAGATTAAAGACCTACATGTGAGACCTAAAACCACAGAAATACTACAAGAGAGCACAGGCAGTAATTTCTCTGACATGGGCCATAACAGTATTTTTCTACATGTGTCCTGAGGCAAGGGAAACAAAAGCAAAAATAAACTATTGAGACTACATAAATATAAAAGGCTTCTGCACAGCAAAAGCAGCAATCAGCCAAACCAAAAGGCACACTACTGAATGGGAGAAGATATTTACAAATGACATATCTGATAAAGGGTTAGTATCCAAAATATATAAAGAAATTATAGAACTCAAAATCCAAAGAAATGAATAATCCAATTAAACTGGGCAGAAGACATGAACAGACATTTCTCCAAAGAAGAGGTTCAGATGGCTAACAGACATATGAAAAGATGCTCAAATCACTGATTATCAGGGAAATACAAATCAAAACTACAATAAAATATCACCTCACATCTGTCAGAATGGCTGTGATCAAAAACACAAGAAACAACAAGTGTTAGAAACAATGTGGAAAATAGCAACTCCTGCACACTGTTGATGGGAATGCAAACTAGTGCAGGTACTGTAAAAAACAGTATGGAGTTTCCTTTAAAAATTTAAAATGGAACCATCCTATAATCTGGTAATTGTACTACTATTTACCCAAAGAATATAAAAACACTAATTCAAAAGGATATATGCACTCCTGTGTTTATTGAAGCAATGTTTACAATAGCCAAATTATAAAAGCAGCCCAAGTGTCCCTCAATAAATGAATAAGGAAGATACGGTGTATATACACAATGGAATATTATTCAGCAATAATAAAGAATAAAATTTGCCATTTGCAAAAACATGGATGAAGCATACCATATGATGTCACTTATACGTGGAATTTAAGATAAGAAACAATACAAGCAAGCAAAGGGGGAAAAAAGAGAGACAAACCAAAAAACAGATTAACTATAGAAAACAAACAGATGGTTACCAGAGGGGAGGCAGGTAAGAGGATGTATAAACTAGGTAAAGGAGCTTAAGAATAACTTATCTTTAAAAAAACAGATTTTATTTATTTATTCATGAGAGACACAGAGAGAGAGGCAGAGACAGAGGCAGAGGGAGAAGCAGGTTCTCTGTGGGGAGCCTGATGCGGGACTCAATCTCAGGATCCCGAGATCATGACTTGAGCCAAAGGTAGATACTCAACCACTGAACCACCCAGGTGCCCCAACTCTATGGATCCTACAGTATACATAAACCAATGGCACCAAATATTGCATTTTATACCAAATGGCTTACTCTATTGAGTTCAAGACTCACAATCAAAAGGTTACTTCATGATATTAAAGAGTCAAAAAATATTTGTTCACCTACAACAAAATGTAATTCATTTCTCATAATAAGTGCTTCTCAGAATTAAGCTTTGATTTAGGTTTTTATTATCTGCTATGTAAAAGCCTTAGAGAAGTGCTATCACAAAGGTAGGTCAAGTTTAGTAACTGGTCAATAAAGGAGAATGACTTCTACTAGAAGAGTAGCAACAACAAAAAATTCCTATAGCATTGTTCCTTTACCCGAAGATATTTGACCATCAATTTATATGTTTATTCATCATAATGCTCATACTAAGACACTATTCATTTCACTGAAAGGACAATCCATAATTCCTCTATCTATTTCATGTAGCAGCCTGAAATAGTATAGTGGCTTACTCAATCAATCGAGATAATTTTAATTATAGTTTACATACAATGAGTTTCAAGTGTATAGCGATTCACCAATTATATACATGAAAGAAAAAAAACCCATGTGTACTTTCTTAAAATAATTCCCTAATAGCATATTATTTGACATTTCTGTAAAAAAAAAAAAAACAATAAAAAACACAACTTTGGGGGCACATGGATGGCTTAGTCAGTTAAGCATCTGACTCTCAGTTTTGGCTCAAGTCATGATCTCAGGGTCTTGAGATGAAGCCCCACACTCAGTGTGGAGTCTTCTTATCCTTCTCCTTCTACTCCTTCTACCCCTGCCCCTCTCTCTCTGCCTCTGGAATAAATAAAGAAAATCATTTTAAGAAATATAACTTTTTGTGAGGTATATAGTTACAATTTATGGCTTCATGTTTATTTCAAATTTTAAATAATCACTAAGAAGTAAAGTGTGCCAATCTTTATTTCTCCTATATGTTCACAGGAAATCAAGCTGTTCAGACACTTCTAGCCATGACATTATTATGCCAAGGAGTAACTGCCTTAAATAGAGTTGAATTACCTAAAAGGAAATTTAAGGTAAAAACAAACAAACAAAACAAAACAAAACAAAACAAAACAAAACCCTCCTGAGAGGTTATAGATCATCCTGGAGTGGCAGCATAAAGAATCATAGGCAAAAAAGAGAAGATGACTACAAAAAAGAACCCATAAGGGAAATCAAGGCTTCCTAAAAGATAAAGAGGGGAAAGTTGCAAGCTCAGAAAGGAAATACTTCAGTAGGACTTGAAGCAGGACTACAGAGTTGGTTTATCACAAGTTCAGAAAGCTAAAGATCAAATGAAGAATACCAGGCTAAGCAAAATGTCATATTTTTAGGCTTCTGTGCAGAGATTTGAAAGAGAAAGAAGGGTAAATGCCTCAGAAGAGAAACCAGACCTCGATACAATAAATGACATGTAGTATTACATTTCATTATCTTGTTCACAAAGACATCTAAAAGGCCAGGATAAAATCTGTTAGTGTTTCATAGGCTTAAGGTGTTCTCTTGCTGACAAATGAATGGTCTGTTTTTGGAGATACTTTATTACAGAACTAATATATGTTAATATTTGGTGAAATATCAGAAAGCACAGCTAACAGAGAAAGAAAAAGAAAGAGGGGGGTGGAGGGAAGGAGAAAAGAAAGAAAGGCAAACAGGCAATTAAAATATCTCATAATTTCAACATGCAATAAAATCATTCCACACGCTTAAGGAGCACCTGCTACATAAACGCAGTTTAGGGACTACATTCTAAACTGGAAATACCACAGTGAACAAAACAGACATGGTTTCAGTACTCAAGGAGCTCAAGCATAAACGTGGAAGGCTACAGGATTTAAAAAAGATTTTAAAAACTCTTCAAGTAGTGAAATTTCAGACACTAATAGGATAAATATATTTATGTAAAAGCTTCCTCAATGCATAAACTTGTAACCAGGAACCCGAGGTACCACCTTTTTTTCTACCAATTCAAGATATGTGATCTTAGAATCACTTCAACTTTTAGGTTTCAGGTTTCTCATTCATAACTCTTGAGAGAGATTTATTAAAGGCTGCCTCAATCTCAGAGGAAAACCATGGTGTGGGGCAGCCATTCTGCTACTTGTGAAGAATGAAGAGAGAAATAAAACAAGGGAAGGAAAGAAAAGGGAGAGAAGAGGAAGGGAAGAGTGAAAAAGAGAAAAGGAATCACTCAAGAACACAATCTCATCCTAAGTAGTAAAGCAAAGATGAATGGCTCTAGAATCTGCCCTTTCAAGTTATATACAGATTACCACACTGATCCACCAAGACTATTAACATTCTTTCGCTCTGGTCTTAATACCAAAATAAAACAAATTAACAGCCAAGAAGTTTGAACTTCCATAACACTTTTTTTTTTTTTTAAGATTTTATTTATTTGTTCATGAGAGACAGGCAGGCAGAGACACAATAGGCAGAGGGAGAAGCAGGATCCGTGCAGGGAGTCCGATATGGGACTCGATCCCGAGACTCCAGGATCACGTCTTGGGTCAAAGGCAGGTGCTAAACCGCTGCGCCATCCAGGGATCCCCCGAACTTCCATGACTCTTAATGTGCATGCACCCACAAAATAGCAAACACCAAAACCACCAGAAGAACCCAGAGTAGGAAATGAGCAAATAAAACATTCGCAGTTAATATTATGAGATCTTAGAAGAACATCAAGAATTTTTAAGTTGTAAGAGGCGGTCTCTTGCGTATAGTCACAGGTTTTGACAAGGCTAGTATTGTTTTTCACATATCTTACACTCAGAACTAAGTTTCAACTGATTGTTATTCAAAATGCACCTCTAAAATAATGAAGCTGGTTTCTCTGTAGTTCTGTAAAACTGGTGTTGTTACTTAGTGTTTGTCCTTCATAAATACCTTCACACCACTTCACCTTCTGAAGTAAAGTCTTAATGTGAACTTTGATCTGTACAGTTGTAAGAGTTCAGAAAGAAACTAAACAAACTAGCCAGGAGATTATAGAAAAATAAGTGAGAAAAATTTTCTCAGATCGCTACTAGAATTTGAATGTTTCGCATTTATGTTTTGGGAAGTCAAAGGAGAAAACAGGAAAGAAAGGAAGGAAAGGAAGGTAGAAAGGGATTTCATCATAAACTCAAAAATTTTATTTAGTGTCCATTTACTATATACCAGGGTACTGCAGTAAGGGTTGAAAAATATGACACAATCTTTGTCCTCCAGGAGCTTACACTCTAGAGAGGAAATATAAATCTAAGTACAACAATTGTCAAAGAACACGATGAATGCTACGCTCTAAAATATTCTGCAAATTACAGAGACTGACTAATCTAATCAAGTACTGGCAAAGTCTTCATAGGGAAGGTAACATAGATTTGGGCTCAGGAAGAACTCTTAAAGAAAGAAGGAGGTATAGGTAGAGAGAACATGAAGAAAGACACAGAGGCACAAAGTGTACAGTAGAGTTTAGTGTGAAGTACACAGAATGGCAAATCAAACTGATAAACTAGAGATAGGACTGGAAAGGTAAGTTTAAGGTCTAGTTGTGAAGGGTCTTAAATAGCATGCTGAGGAAAACAAAGTTTATCTTGATGGTACTAATAAGATGGTAAAAATCTCTACACAAGGAAATGTAATAAAATTTGGTTTTAGAAGTGAAAATTCTGATATTAACACAGAACATATATCATTGTAACATACGGATATATTATTGGGAGAGACAGTGAAAAGAGAAGACCATTAGGAGCTATTTTGCTTACCCTCAATATTGCTTATTTTATTTGATTGCTTATATAGAAGTTATAAATTGATTATCACTCTAGAATATCATCTGGATATTAACTTAAATTAATGAAATGTGTTTATTTGATCTGCATTTGATCATTTTGCTTTTAAGTGGATAGCAGGAAAAAAAAGTTATCTTTGGCTAATTTGAGGGTCCTGTACTCCAAAGTACAACTCCAGGCCTAAAAATTTCATTATTCTTTTGTCTAATGATTTAAATCAGCATATATAATTGCAACCATTTTAAGTATCCACTGAGCGTATAATTTTAAGTATTTGTTGAAAGTATCATTTAAGTTGCATTTCTTCAATTTTGTTTTAAATACTCAAAGACAAAGACAGAAAGATTAACTGAGGTTCCCGCTTCTAAAGATCCCTCCAAGCATTTCACCTTCCTTGCCTGAGAGAAAGGATGACGCCACAGAACCCAGAAAACAAGAGTCAAATTCTTTCCTCAGTATGATCCCCATAGAACTCTGACACAACTCTGGGTGACCCTGGACTGACTTTGTATTACTTACTTCTTTAGTCGAGTATAACTGAGGACCACAGCTAAGTTCTGTTTCTCTGCTACAGGAAAATAAAGTTATATTTTGCACACTTGATTACAGAACAGAGAACTATGCCTGATACATAAATTTATTACACAATTGGAATAATCAATAACCAACCAACCTGAGTGATCCTGAAAAGACTGCCAATTAACTCCATCCTACAGTCCCAGGGTTAATTCTTTCATGCCCTTTATCTCCATTAATCTCCATTTACATCGGCCAACAGAAAGCCCAAAACTCTAAAAACATTCCTTATGACCCAGACCCTCATCACCAAAGACTTTTTTTTTTTTAAGATTTTATTTATTCATTCATGACAGACAGAGAGAGAGAGGCAGAGACACAGGCAGAGGGAGAAGCAGGCTCCATGCAGGAAGCCCAACGTGGGACTCAATCCTGGGTCTTCAGGATCACACCCTGGGCCGAAGGCAGACACTGTACCGCTGAGTCACCCAGGGATTCTCCACACCAAAGACTTCTGTATAACCCCATCAGATGCCATCTCTCACTTTAAAACACTGAAATCTCTTCTGCTCTCCCCCCAGGAACTCACAATATATCATTAGCAAAATCTCCTATATGTTCCTAAAACTTCTCTGAACTTACTTTCCATCTTCTTTTCACAAAATCTAAGGACAGTGCTTTCTATGAAGTCCTCTTAATTAGCTGATGTTTTCTCTGTCATACCCAACATAGAATTGGGCCCAAGAGTGAGTTCAATTGTTTCCCTGATTCTCACTGCCACTTCCAGTCTATTTTTGTAATTCCTCCTTAAAAAAACCCTTGCTTTGGATTTCACATCATCCAACCATACACCTATCACCACTCCTTCTTATTGCAATAATCTGTATGATCCTGAGGTCAGCACCCTTGCTCCCTCATTCTTTGAAGATTTTAGCTCCAGGATCATTGTCATTCTTTGTGTCAGAGACAAAAGTCCTTATTAAACAGTCCACCTGTTCCCATGTATTACTTAGTCTGCAGCTAGGCAAGCCCATGTGAACGATTCTGACCAATAAATAACATACAACCCAAAGTTAGTGGTACCTCTCTAAGCTTTATAGGCAATGACGAGCAAGTGTGCTTTTCTCACGTCTCTCATCTGCTGGCTGAATGCAGAACATCCAGAAGATACAGTGTGGCTAAATGGCAGATGCCTGAGTCACCACTTGGAAAGGGCTAAGACACTTATGAACACAACAATGTACTTTCCTTGAATATGAAATCAATTCTATTGTGTCAAGACACTGAGATTTTTGTGGTTGTTTTTTAGAGCAAGTGGAAAACTCTGACTAATAGATCCTATTAGAAGAAACTGAAACATTTGATCATTGCCACCTTTGTGACACGTTTTCTTAATTCCCTCTCGACACCACTGTCTCTATGTTCTCTTCCTACCTCACCAGCAGTTTTCTTAGTTTTCCTGCAAGTTCTTCATTTTCCAGACCTCTAAATGTTGCAATGTCCTAGGATTCAGTCTTTGGACCATTACTCTTCTCTACAAAACATTCTCTTCTTAGAGGAACTCAATGTCATGGCTTTAAGTATCCTCTACATGGTGACAACTCCCAGGAAACAGTCTTGATCTAGCCTCTAAACTCCAGACTCTATCCAACTGTCCACTCAACATCTGTATTCAGATATTTCATAGACATTTCAAACTTAACATGTCCAAAGCAAAACTCTTGAGTCTCCCTCTGTCCCCACACCTTTGCTTTTACATCCCTTCAAGTCTCAGAAAATAGCAAATCCACCCTTCCAGTTGCTCAGGTGAGAACGACTGACCCTTTTCTCTCTCACACACACTATACATCCAGACAATTGGCATAATTTTACTGGCTCCATCACAAAATGTACCATGAATTTAAAAATTGACCTTACCTCCTCTAGTGATACCATCGCTACCCAAGTCACCATGATTACAGGCACACACTATGGCAACAAGCCACAGGTCATCAGGTCTACCTTTTTTTATACCTTCGACTCTATAGTTTATTCTCGACACAGCATCCAAAGTGATACTATTAAAATAGCCAAAAAAGAGTCATATCACTTCTCTAATGAACGCCCTTCTATGGCATCCTGTATTACTCACTTTTACTAGACTAAATCCTTATAACTTATAAGTCCCTACAGCACTTCTTCCCCATGGTCTTTTTTTACTTCCTCTGCCATCCCTCTTCCCAGCTCTCTGCTCCAGCCTGGTTGTCCTCCTTGTTTTTCCTTGAACATAAGAATACTGGCAAAAATACTGGGTTAAGGAACACAGCAGAAGAGGTGCAATGTTCCCACCACCTTTCTCTCAATCCCGCTTTCCTCAAGTCTATAGGAAATTTCCGAAGGATCTAGGGAATTTCAGCACAGCAAGAATAAAGGCAAACCGATACCAGTCTGTGAATCTTATTATAGAGCTATTCTTCCATTCTGTTAGTGTGGCTTGGAAAACACTTGAAAATGAGATAAAGGAAAATGCTGTCCTCTTCCTAAACTTACGAGCTATGGAAAAGTTAAGAGTTCAATTCAGTAAGCACAGTTGAGTACTTTATTTACACTGGGACATAAAGGAACAAAGATGTAAAAGACTGAAGTTGTGCTTCTGAAGAGCTTACTCCTGAAAAAGAGAAATGAATGGGTAACAGACTTATCAAATGGATTGATAGCACAGAGCTATTTGAGAAAATTTTATTATTGAGCTCACTTCAGCAGAATATATACTAGAAAATTTTATTAACATGTAGGAGGTGCAATAATTATAGTAGAGAATCATTATCTTATAATGATCTTAGACTGTTCTAAATCACCTATGTATAGCCCATGGAAAAGAAACTATTGCTCATTTATAATCTCAATAATGATTTTGGTGTCACTAGAAAGAAATACAATATATCTCTTGCAAAAGAAAAAAAAAGGCCAAATTTTCAGGTTCATAAATAACCTAAATCTGTACTTTTTTTGCCATTTCCATGGCTACCAACCTGCCAAAAATCTTCATCTTTATAAAGAAGGGTAACTCATTTCTGGAAAGGATGTCCCTCCTTCCATCCCATCCTAGACTACTCTGAAATCTAGGGTATTATTCAAGAATAAATAGTATCTTAGACAGAAAATCAAAGTTCCACATCTGGTTATCAAAGCTAGTCTTGCCTCTCTGAATCTATTTTCCACTACATTTGCTGAAGAATCTCCACTCCAATTGATGTCTTCCTCCTGTTGTTCCCAACCAAGTGAACTGCTCCCTCTAAATTATGCAAATCCAATCTATTTAAGACCCACCTCAAGTTGTATCTCCCTGATGAAAACTTTTACAATTCTTAATTATGGTTCTTTTCCCTAGTTTTATCTCAGTTTTATAAAGTCTACCACATTGCATATCATTGTTCTTCTTTCCTGTTAGAACCTGAGGTTTATGAGAGCAAGAGCCATGTCACCTACTAATTTCAATTTTCCAAAGTACTTAACACACAGTTAAGAACATGGTAGTAACTCAAATTATATTTACTGATTACCTGACTAAAAATAACATCTATTGTCAATATCCTAGATATACCTGGACTGCTGTTATCAGTATTCAGCATTTTAAAACATACCTCAATTTGTGATGTAGTGGGAAAATCCTGAAAGATTATGTGTACCAATTTAAAATGTACTACAAGCTGCTATTTCTCCTGAGTAATTGAAAAATATCCTTGGAAAATCTGGGAACAGACATGAAAAGTTATAGGGCACCAATATAAATTAATTAAAGAACTGAGGGCAAAAAAGTTTAAGGAATGTGATATTTAAGCCCCTAAATAAAAATTAAAAGAGAGAAAAAGGTGTTATTGATTTGTACAACAATTATTTACTAAATATTTGCTCAATGCCAGAAACAGATGTTAGGTTCTGGGAGGAAAGAAACAAATCTTGGGGGAAAAAGTTTCTTCAAAGAAGAGTGTCAGGAAAACTGGACACCACATGCAAAAGAATGACATTGGACCCCTGTCTTATACCATAGACAAAAACTAACTCAAATGGATTAAAGACTTAAACCTAAGACCTGAACCATAAAAGAAAGGCAATGAGCTCTGAGACACTGATCTTGGCAATGATTTTTTTGAAGCTGACACCAATGCAAAGGCAAAAAAAGCAAAAATAAATTACTTGGGGCTACATCACACTAAAATGCTTTTGTACAAAAGAAAACCAGTGACAAAATAAAAAGGCAAATTACTGAACAGGAGAAAATATCTGAAAATCATTATCTGATAAGGGGTTAATATCTAAAATATATAAAGAACTCGTATAACTCAATTGCAAAAAACAAACATTCTGATTAAAAAACAGAAGATCAAAATAGATATTTTCCAAAGAAGATATACAGATAGCCCACAGGTACATAAAAGATGCTCAAAATCAGTAATCATCAGGGAAATGCATATCAAAACAAAAATAACATTACCTCACACCTGTGCGAATGGCTATTATCAAAATGACAAGAGAAAACAAGTGCCAGCAAGGATGTGGAGAAAAGGTGGGATTGTAAATTGGTGCAGCCATTATGGAAAATAGTACACAGGTTCCTTTAAATACTAAAAACAGAACTACCATATCTACCAATTCTACTTTTGGGTATTTATCTAAAGAAAATGAAAATGCTAACTGGAACAGATATATGCACCTTTATGTTCACTGCAGTATTATTTACACTAGCCAAGATGTAAAAATAACCTTAAGTGTCTGCTTTTGGATGAATGGAAAAAGTAAATGAAGTTAACACACATATTATATTACTATATTATTATTAATATATAATTATTATATTAATATATAATACATGCATACCTATAATGGAATATTATTCAGCCATATAAAAAGAAGAAAATCTTGCCATTTGCGATAGCAGAGTTGGACCTCGAGAGCAGTATGCTAAATGAAATAAATCAGACAGAGAAAGACAAATACCATATGATCTCACTTTGATGTGAAATCTAAAAATAAAACAAAACAAAACCAAAACCAAGCTCATAGATACACAGAACAAGCTGGTAGTTGCCAGAGGAAAGGGGTGGGTGAAATGGGTGAAAGGAGTAAAGAGGCACAAACTTCCAGTATAAAATAGTAAGTCTTGGGGATGTAATGTACCAAATGGTGACGACTATAGTTAATACTACATTGCATATTTGATAGTCTCTTAAGTAAATCTTAAAAGTTCTGATCATAAGAAAAAAAGGTTTTGGTAACTAGGCATAGTGATGGATATTAACTAGCCCGATTGTGATCATCTCACAAGGTATAGGTATATTGAATTGTTATGCTATACACCTGAAATTAATGTAACATATGTCAATTATACCTGAATTCTTTTAAAGTGAGCAAGTCAGATACAGTCCTTGATATACATTCTAGACAAGAGGGAAAAAAAGAATGGAAAACTATAAAACTATAATGGGCATTATGAGGGCAGAAAACAGGAGGTAAGATAGGGAATCTTAGGGGAGTGGCACAGACTTATTTGAGAAAGACTGAAGAGGGAAGATTTCTTTACTAAAAGGGTAACATTTAAACTAACTTAGAGCATGAGAAGTACGTAACTATGAGAAGAGCCTTGGCCTTTTGCCTCACTGAATCTGAGAAAGCAAAGTGGGTCACACTGGAGCCATCTGAGGAACTGTGGCCAGGGTTCTCATCCTTGCGTCATCTGCTCAAACCGGCATGGTCGATGCAGAAATATGGCCTCCATTCTGCCATTTTTTCCATCAGTTTGCAAGCAGATATAGGCTTGAGTTCATTGGATTAAGTGAACATCCTTGAATGGGTCATCCAAGAGACAAGAGTTTCACTGAAGATATCCAAAATACCTACCTTAGTGCTAACTCACTGTACATAAAATAAAAACACTTCAATTATGAGTGATTTAATGTGAAAAAAAATGAAAACAGTACATGCAAAAGATCCCACACAAGAAAAAGCATGGAATGTTTGAAGAAATGAAAGATCAATGTAAATGACAAATGATGAATGGAAGAACCTAACAGAAACTCAATCAGGTCAAACTTTGTAGGCTATGGTAACAAGCTTAGGTTTTACCTTAAATGTAGTAAGAAGTTACTGAGGGGTCTTAAGCAGGAAATAAGATGATCCAATTTAGATTTTTAATAAGATGTTTCTTGCTGTCATCTGAACAATAGATTAGAGTAACTGAGAACAGATGATGAGATAATTTGGAAATAACACAAGTGAGATTATTTTGGAGATCCTTACATTATTCTGTACAAGAAATTATGTATCTCTGATTGGAGATGCAGCATATAAACAGAATGGACAGGAAAAAAGTCACTATGAATCCAAGGTTTCATCCTTTGAGTAACACAGTCAGTGGTGGGGTCGGGGGGAGGTACAGAGTTGGTACAGATTTGACACTTTACACTTGAGTGGCCTGAAAGCTATCTATTTTTTTAAGATTTATTTATTTATTTTAGAGACAGAGTGAGCAGGGGGAGGGACAGAGGGAGAAAGAGAATCTGAAGCAGACTCCCCGCTGAGTGTGACCCTAAGGCAGGGCTCAGTTTCAGGATTCTCAAATCATGACCTGAGTCTTGAAACCAAGAATCGATCCTTAATCAACTGAGCCACCCAAGGGCCCCTTAGGTAGCCTGTAAGATACTAAAACAGAGATGTAGACCACTGGTTATGAGGAAAGAAAGAAAGGAAGGAAGGAAAAAAGGGAAAGAGGGAGGATGGAAAAAGAGAGGGAAATAGAAAGAGGAAGGAAGGCAGGTAGGCAGGGTGAACTGGTGTAACAAAGCAACTTATTGAAAACAAATGTAAGATAAATCATCAGTGTGAAGCAAGTTTTATTATGTAAGCATGAATGGAAATACTGGGTTTTAAGGTAAACTATAAGATTATTAATATCAAACAGAAAAGAAAACTAAAATTACATTGCAAGGTCAAGAACTAATAGATAAAACAATAAGCTTCACCTTGCTTAGAGCATATACCTTTCCTTTCAAAATGCAAACATAAAAAAATGTGATACTTACTTTCTATCTGAATGTGTCTTATCACTTTAGAAAACTTCCACATATCTTACTTTAAGTCTTATAACAACACTTAAATCTGTGAGCTATTGTGGGTACACTTATTACCATATTATAAATGAAGAAAATGGAGGTGTATGAGGTTAGCTTGACATGGGAGTGGGGATAAGATCAAAAGGATTTTTTGGTCCCCAGTCTACTGGTTTTTCCACCATACCTTCCTACTGTGATCTGTATCTTACACTGATCATTGTTTTTGGCAACTTGGCAACATAAATGTAAGTAACTTGAAGAAAAAGGGACTTCTATATAGTAATACTATTTTTAAGTTTCTAAAGTTTAGATAGTATATAAAGCTTTAAGCAACTTGCCATAGAAACTGCAATAATGCTCGAGCCTTTTCATCAAAATACAAACTACATTCGATACTATCACTCTTGAAAGCCCCTTGGGAAATAATGGCTTTTTGGAATCTGCAAGTCAGCGTGACATGGCATGCGAAATTGCATCTCATGCTGAGCCAACCAGGAAAATATATGTCATCACTATGTGACATTCAGAATTTCATCTGGAAACTATAATCTTGTTCTGACTGCTAAAAGGGGGAGAAGAAGACTGCATACAAAATAATTTGGTTGAATTTTTGCTGAATTCTTGCCAGTTCATGTAAAAAAACTAAAATAACTTACTTATTTCCAAAGAAGAACTCTATATTCAAAACCTTTCAATGTACTTATTAACATCACAATGTTTTCTCAAAGAATTTTAAAATTTACTGACATATTTTTGGAATCTTGCAACTCAAATTAATGAATCACTAGAAAAACATCTATATAATGAAACAAAGTTGCAAAATTAATAAACTATGCAAAGCAGAACAATGAAAACAATTCATAATTCCTCTCCCCCAAATGAATGAGCTCTGGATCAAGAAACACACAAAAAAACATTGTAGGCTGCAATCTGTTTTATGTATCCTGTATCTTACCAGTCTAGACTCTCCTGGGCTCCTAATTCTTGTATGCAATACCTTCATAAACCAGTTACCTTATTCCTATTAAAACAGATACCTGTAAATGTGATTTAGTGGTACATAATCAACATTTTGTGTTTTAAATTTGTTGTAACTAACTGTAAAATAAAAAATTAGTAGATATAAGCTGGAATGGCTGACTAACTCACAAATTATTCCCAGGAGCCATGTTTCTGCTAGCCCTCCATTTCCTGGTATCACATCTCATGACAATAAACACAGAGGGGACTGTCACTAGTCTGATCATAGTACCTAACCTCCCTAGTCACAGTGATTGTCTAAGATTATGCACATGATCCAAGGGAGGCCAAAAAAATCCTTGTCAGGTATGTTTTCAACAGATACTAGACAAGATATTTCTCTTTGATGACAGAGAAGTACATGAGTCCAGAGGAACACAGCCATGTACACTGCTAAGTCAAGAAACCTATATTCAATAAAAGAAAGTTAAGCCAACAGGGGAAAAAAAAAAAACAAACAGTCCTGAAGGTATGAAGTCTTTGTTTCTAAGTCATTTCAAAGAAAAGAGTTATCTTTGCTTTGCTTTTTTTACCATTTCAAAGAAAAGAGTTATCTTTGCTTTTGCATTTCTTACCATATTTTCTAAACAAAATATCCCTGTTTTTTCAAATTTAAAATAATTTTGTTTCTGTCTTTTGCAATTAGAGAGCCCTTTCTAATTTAGAAATGTGTTTTCCCTAGTAAAGGACTCACTTATCAATTAGGAAAAACTGGCAATTTTTAAATTTTTAAAAATTTTAATTTAAAATTCAATTTAGTTAACATATAGTGTATTATTAGTTTCAGGGGTAGAATTCAATGATTCATCAGTTGCATGTAACACCCTGTGCTCATTACATCAAGTGCCCTCCTTAACGCCCATCACCCAGTTACCCCATCCCCCCAACCACCTCCCTTCCAGCCACCCTCAATTAGTTCCCTATAGTTAAAAGAGTCTCTTATGGTTTGCCCTCCTCTCTGTTTTTATCTTATTTTATTTTTCCTTCCTTTCCCCATGTGTACCTGCTCAGCCCTCCTAATATCATTACATAGCCCACATAAGCTCCAAAATGCCCAAGCATACCATGGAGTTTACTCCCCTATTTTCCAGGGTTACTTTCTCAAAAACTATTCAACCTCTACCTCCTTTGGCTCTCACTCCTTTCATTATCAGATTCACTGGTCTAACTCTCTATGACACTCTGCCTGAACTTACATATAGAGATGTATTTTTCACTCCTCTAATCTCTTCTCCACCTTTGGAAGATTTCTTCAACTATATTAGCAAGTACTTTTCTTAGGTTAACTGGGTTCCTTGGCATCCTCTCATCTGTCTGTGTCCTACTGGAGGGACTTCCTTCAGACAACGCTACACTTCCATATAGTAACAACCTAAGATTGCAGTGAACTCTAATAATGTAGTGTACCAAAGCATAGGACCATACACTGAGCTCTTAGAGACAAATACGAGAATATCTATTCATATTTACTTTTATCTAAAGATGAGAAAGACACACAGTTTGTTAATATTTAATAAAGTAGATTACCTTGAGGTCTTTCCCCATGTTCTAAGGCTACAGATAACACAATGCTAAGTATACTGAAGGAAGAGTGGATATTCAATAAAGAGAAATTGGCAGGGGCCCTTCACTCTTTATTTTCAATTGTGGCATATTATAATTTACATGCACATAGTTAATTAGATTTACAAATTTTATTCTCTACTTTAACTGAATTAATCCTCATAATTTGGATTTATTTATTTTTGATACACATTTTAAAAAGATTTTTGTGAAACACAAATATTCAAACATATGGATTAAAGATATCACTAATTTATTTAAAAGAAAAAGGCAGTATCTTTCCATTAATTTGGAAGAATATAGTATTGCTACAAAGAAGATGGAAATTTACTTGCCTGATGTCAGCAAAGCCCTTTGATAAAATGGATAAGACTGAAAAATAAGTGTCTTCAGTGCATCAATGATGCCCTTTCCCATCCTGGATATAATGTATCTCAGTGAGGTGACTCTTCAGTGTCAGCCACTAAAATCAATTACTCAATAAACTGAATTAAGAACTAAACCTTTAAGTTTCTATGACATAGTATTAAATTTTATTTTGAAAAAAACATAAATTTTAGTCTCACTGAAATATTATTGATATATTAAAACTATCAAAATAAAAACATTTAAATGTTAATAAAATTATCTTGCATGCTTTACAGCATATTGCTATAAAGTGATACATATATTTAATGCACAAATCAGTAAATAGTATCCTACAGATGCTCAAAGATTTTTACTGATAGGAATGCACCGACAAAAAAGGTGGAAGGCTTCTAAAGATGAATTATTTTCAATTAGCTTCTGTTCTCTGTACTTGTTTTAATTCATTATCTGTTTAGTAATGCTTTTAACAAAACATGAATGAGCCTGCTTCAGATGTGTTCAAGGAATTCAAAAACATTGGTTCTGTGGGGTTTCCTCTTTGTCTTGATCCAGGTTTGGAGTGGACATTTAAAAGAGGAAGGAGTGAGGTAGTGATGACAGTAGTTGAAATAAAATAATTCCAACAACAACAAAAAAATAATTCCAACAGAATGTAGAATTTAAAAGTAATTTCTCAGCATTAAAATAATTTACCTTCTAAAGCCATCTCCATTGACAAAATTCAGTAGTCTATATTCTACTTTTAAAGGAAAAATCAGAGTAAAACTTGAACATATTAAAAGAAACCATACCTAAATATAACTTCTGCTTTATAGTCCTAGAGAAATAAAAAGTGAGCCAAGGAAGTAGTAGAACAAAACTTTTTTTCACTTAAATATGAAATAATTATTTATCTAATTTTCAAGAATTAAAGTTCGAAGAGAAAAAGACATTATGTGCATGCAATACAAATTTTAATATATTTAAAAATAAAAATCAATAAACCTAGTTTGCTTAACAAACTAAACATGTTCTTGGAATTAATAAACAAACACTAATTAAAAGACATTCTGCCTTGGGACGCCTGGGTGGCTCAGCAGTTGAGTGTCTCCCTTCAGCTCAGGATTACATCCTTGGGTCCTGGGATCGAGTCCCACATCAGGCTCCAGCATGGAGCTTGCTTCTCCTCCCTCTGCCTATGTCTCTGCCTCTCACTGTGTCTATCATAAATAAATAAATAAAATCTTTAAAAAAAAAAAAAAAGACTATCTGCCAGACATACTACTACAAGACACCCTAAAGAAGTATAAATCACATTTCTTTATGAACTGATGATTTACTTGAGGGGTCCTCATGTGAAAACTAGCAATGCAAGAAATTCAGGTATGCAGTAGTACCAAATGAGTAGTGTAATTGCCAGGTAGGTCTATAAAAGAGTATCATCAAATGATGAGTGGATATTTTATGAAACATTAAAAAATTCAAAATGTTAAAAATACTTTAAAGCTCCAAACACCTAGACTACTATGGCTGATACAACAAATCATCATATGGCACCTGATGAAATTCTTTAGAAAGATAAGCTTAGAAAGTAATTTAGTCAAAATTTGAATCGTAAATATTTTTTTAATTTTTTTTTAAAATTTTTATTTATTTATGATAGTCACACAGAGAGAGAGAGAGAGAGAGGCAGAGACATAGGCAGAGGGAGAAGCAGGCTCCATGCACCGGGAGCCCGATGTGGGATTCGATCCCGGGTCTCCAGGATCGCGCCCTGGGCCAAAGGCAGGCGCTAAACCGCTGCGCCACCCAGGGATCCCCTTGAATTGTAAATATTATGTTAAGTTATACAGATGGTTAATATTTTTCCTCATAAATTCTAGGTTTAGAAATAAAAATAATTGTTCTTACGAAGCACAAAGGGAAGAAGCAATTTAGTAAATGTATGTTTCTTTATGTTCTCTGGTTACTTTCTGGATGGTATTTCCAAGTTTTTAAGATTTTTGATGTACTTCATTAGATATAACTTCATTTTATCTTAAACCTTTTTCTATTCCAAAAGGGGAGAATATACTTTAAGCCATATTTTATCCCTGAGAGAACAAAATCAACTGCATATTATACAATATTTTCCAATGCTTTAACATTTGCCAATGAAACTGGATATCTAATTAATCACAAAGGGATGGAATTTTATGCTAAACTACATGATTAAAGTAAGCAACTTCTAATATACACAAGTCCACAAAAAAAAATTATTTCTTGTACATTAATACTACTTCCGCCCTATAACTAGGAACATACCTACTCAATATTCTAGTTTAATCAAATTAAGGATGATTTAAACATTGTTAGATAAATAACTGCATTGGTGTGAACCATTTTACTTATAATGCACAGTTCTTAAAATTAGACTCCAAAATACATCAGCAGTGCCTTCAGGAGCAAATATTACTAGCAAAAATTGAAAATCTCACCACTTCAAAGCATCCTACAAGTTATACTGCCTGTGGAAAAAATGATTTTTTTTTTTTTTTGTAATTTCAAACTTGGAGTAATGTTATTAAATGGATATAAAAAAGAAAAGAAGGTAAAGTGTAATGTTTTGTTTTCTTAGAAGGAATACATTTCTTGTATGTGTACAAAGCAGGGTCTTACCTTGAAAAACTTCTACATTTCTCCTTCTTTTATATTCTCTGAAACAGGGCAAGGAAAATAATACTTATCCTATATATCCCTTGTTTGTGGAAAGAAAATTAACTAAATTGACCTATAGGTACTCTTATCTTACCTCTCTCAGAGGGAGAGGCAATTCGGTTAAGTCCTACATCTGTTGATAAGATCTTATATTTTGCTTCAAATTTATCTGTGATCTCACTGTATAAATTATGCCCAACTTTCCTGTATCTCCAATTCTTCCTTCTTTACTCGTTACCTCTCTATACACATACCCAAGTGTCTGTGTAGACGAATGTCTGGAAAGTGGTATACATAGTGGCTGTTCCAATTCCTGTCCACTTCCTAATAACTAAAGCTCCTCTGGCCAACTGAAGTATTTCTGACTCATTGTTCTTAATGAGTCTACAGCATACTAGGCAGTTACCCACCCTCATCTTAAAGTGCTTTTCAATTTTGTCATATATATGTCATATCTACACATGTATACATATGTATGTATACACCCATGTTCCCTAATTCTCAGAATGATGCTTCTCAATCTCTCCATTGGCTCATTCTCCTTACTCTTTAAAGAAAAAGTTGCTCAGAATTTAATTTTGGGCTTTCTTCTCATTTTGCTGCATGTGGTTTCCCAGGGAGATCATGCACTCTGTGGCTTTGACTGTGTAAGATCCCTATATGTTAATGATTCCTAAGCCTCTAGCTCTCCTTGTAAAAAACCTAAGCAACATCTCAAACATGAGAACATTTTTATCAGCTTTGTTTTCTGATAGTCTCACTTAACGGAAAATATTTTCTACATTTCTCCCCAAACTCCAGCTTATGACACTTCATCTTAAGTTACTGGGACAGAGTAAATAACCTGTAATAAGCTAAATAACTTGTACAATCTACTCTTTTTTTCTTAGGATTCAAACTTTCTGGTCACACACATGGGCCTTAAAAAATACAGACTATATTCCTGAACCTATACAGCCCTGGATATGATCACATATATCAAACATGACTAGTTTCTGGCCAAGAGTATATAAACAAAAGTGAATAATACAACTTATATATACTTTTCAAAGAGGTAAGGTGTTGTTCTCTTCTTGTTACTCATTCCTGCTCACCGAAATGCAGACATGATGAACTCTTGAAGCCTCCATTGTGGACCACTTATCAAGCCTGGTAACAGAGGCCACACATAGTAGAATAAGAAATTACCTGACTTTATAGAGAGTTATATGACCTTGGAGTGTTTATCATTAAGCTTTCACATGAGGACAAAATTCAATCTTACTTAAACTACTGTTATTAAGAGATTTCTGGTATTTTCAGCCAAGATTAACTCAACACTAATTATTACAACCACATTACTGAACTAATGCTTAATTTAAAAATACTGTATTTTGAAATGAGGTCAGAAAAAATGTAATTAGAGATATTTAACCTAATAACCTAACTTCATTGTCAAAAAAAAGAATCTTCAAAAAGAAATCTGAAAACGGTTATCTGTAGTATAAACAAAGTGTTTTTAAAATTTCATGATTTTTCATATTTAATTTGCTTTGAGAAAATAAGCTAGAATTTCCATATGCCTGACAAGAAATGTAAGCATCTGAAACATCATAAATTTTTTATTTTTTAAAATGCAGTTCTGATCCTGCGATATATTTAAACTTACACATTAGGGAAGAAAAAAATGTGTCAGAAGTAGTGTTTCATTCTGAGTGTCATCCAGGAATTTAACTGCAACACTTAGTGACACCCAAATAAGGGTGCCAAAACATTCCATGCTAATTACAGAGGTTTAGTTGTTTCCCAGTATATCTTTATTCGTAGCTCTGATGTAAAATTCTTCACTATTTTAGCCACATGGGGCAGGACTGAAAATTTAGAAACCTCCCTTGACAGAAAAGAATGCTCTGAAGTTGGCTGGTTATATATTGGATATTAGAGGGCAGACAGCAGATGACAGATTTTGCATAGACCTGACTTTTATGGCTGGTTATGCTATTAAGAAATGAAAGAAGGCAACTAATAACCACAGAATCACTACCATAACCTGGAACTTTATGTGTGTGTGTGTGTATGTGTGTGTGTGTGTGTGTGTGAGAGAGATAATCTCCCACAGGTGCATTAATACACTAAGGTCACCAAGGTGCTATTTAATTTTCAAGTGTTATTCTCCATAATTTCCTAAACAGCAAAGCACCTCACATAGCACCAGGAAAAAAATCTGTCATGTGGAATCTGAAGAACCGAAAAAAACAGTACTCAAATTGAGAAAGGTTTTTTAAAAAAGGATGAAATAATTTAACCTATTATTCTTTCTTGGTAAATCAAGGAACAATGTAAACATTTATATTGAGAGATTTGTTTTTATTTATAGCGATTCAACACTTCCATACAACACCCAGTACTCATCACAAGTGCCCTCCTTAATCCTCATTACCTATTCCATTGACTGATGAACAGGATATCATATACACATAAAATGGCACATTACTCAGCCATAAAAAATAACGAAATTTGCCATTTGTAACAACATGGATGGAGGTAGTATTATGCTAAGCAAAATAAATCAGTCAGAGAAAGACAAATGCCACATGATTTCACTCATGTGAAATTTAAGAAACAAAGCAAATGAGGAAAATAAAAAAAACTTTCCAAGAAACAAACTCTTAACTATAGAGAAGAAACCAACAGCTACCAGTGGGATGTGTGACATACATAATCTGGAACTTTAAAAAGAAGTCTCACAAAATTTGTTTTCACTACATATTTTTTAACTTTGGATAAGTTGCTTGACCTCTTTATGAATCAATCTCCATAATTATAAAATGAGGGGTTGGATTGGATAATTTATTCCAAGATACATATATAATCCCATATGATTTTTCTAAATGTATCTGTATGGCTCCCTCCTTTGCTGGCTTCAAGTATCTAGTCAAACTTTCCGTGATATCTACTCTGACTACCCAAATTAATTGCCATCCCACAGTCCACTAACATTCTATAGACTTTTTTTTTTCCTATTTATTCCCTTTGTGCTTCATTTTGGCAAGTTTCTATTGCTAGGTCTTCAAGGTCAATTTCTTCTTCTGCAATGTCTGGTCTAGTGCTAATTCTAACCAAGCACTTTCTCCCTTCATGTATATTTTTCAACTCTAGAGTTGGGTTTAGTTCTTTATTATATCTTCCATTTCCTTCCAAAATGTACTAATCTTTCCTTAAATATCTAATTCTATCATTTACACCATTTCTTAAATTTATTTCTATTGGCTTATTTTTCTCCTACTCAAAGATTCCTACTTCTTTGCATTTCTATTGGTTTTTGATTGAATGCTTGACATTGTGATTTTAAGTTGTTACATGTCTGGATCTTCTTATATTCTTAATAATGTTGGGCTTCATTTTGCCAGCATTTAACTTACTCATTGTTTTTTCCTGTTTTAGAGGCTTTTTAAAACTTGTTTAAGGTGAGTCTAAGGCAGCCTTTACATTTTTTATCATTAGCTCCACTATAGAGGCATGGCTTTTCTGAGATCTCTATTGAATGTTCTGAATAATCAACAGGATTGTATACTATGACAATAGGAACCTGAATGCCTTCCAGCCTTGTGTGAGCTCTGAGAACATTCAGATCAAAGTTGCTAGACCAACCTTTGCCAACCATTAGAGTCTCATCCTATGCATGCGTGTCTTACTATTTAACAAACTCTATGAGAACACTATTGCTGATTTCTGGAGCTCTTTGGCTATACAGCTTTCTCTTTCTAGAATTTTATGCCATGATTTGCAGTCATCTCCACCACCTACGACTTCAGTTACTCTATCTCCCTAAACTTCAATTCAGCAAGACACCTGAGCTCAGCTTAATATACTGCACCCATTCTGTGGTCTGGAATGTGCCTTTAGCCAGAAAGCCAGGCCAATCCTAGGGTCAACAGTTTTGTATCCTTTCTATGACGAATCACAGTCCTGTACTGCCTAGTGTCCAATGTCTAGAAACTTTGTTTTCTCCCATATATTTGGACAAGTTTCTTTGTTATTAATAGCAGGAATATAAGTCTAGACCCTATTACACCTTCATGGTCAGAGGCTAAAGTTCATTGTGGTTTTATCTACTAAAATTTACTATTACACCTTCATGGTCAGAGGCTAAAGTTCATTGTGGTTTTATCTACTAAAATTTACATCATTAATTATCACAACTTAATTTATTATTATCTTAGTATAATATTTAAGAAGATAAATTGAAAAGACTTCTATTATTTTAACCATGTACTTACAGTGCTTTGGACTAGGGAAGTAATGTATAAACATGTAAGATAAAAATAACTACTATTTTTTAAAGAGCTATCATTTATGGAGCATCTTGCTTTTAAAAGTTTTCATGTCCATTACAGACATTTCATCAAGAATTCCAAATTAATTTTCATAACATTTCCAAAACATAAGGTAAACAGCTGTCATAGCTTTTAGGAGCTTTCTTGTTTTCAAAAATAGACTCCCTAGGAGATTATTTAGAATTCTGGATAATATATTATCTTCATGTGAGACATGCTTTTATTCTGGCTTGGCCTACTCTATGTGCCTGAATCACTGAAATAGTGTTGTTCTGCTGTCAACACATTTCCAACCACCAAACATATGTTCTCCCTGTAGACAGTTATTTAACACTGGTTAATTGTGATTGGAGAGGAAGATGTCTGCTTCTTGTTGAATAATCACAAAGCAAAATCAAGTCCAGTGAGGTATCACCAAGCTTTGTCTTCATGTGCCAAAAATACTACCTAATTGTTGGGAATGAACTTAAGATTAAGACTGGCATTTAAGTTGAAAATATAAAAACTAATTTTAATAAGAATTTAGGCATAAATTAACACTGACACTTCTCCACTGTAAAATTCACTTGGAATATTTAAATGTGTATTTCATAATAATGTGAATATACTTAACACTAACTGAACTAGACAATTTAAAGGTTATAATGGTAATAGTAAAAAACAAACAAGATGTGTAAAGGCTACGAATGCACTACCGAATTTGTTACCACTTATGAGATGCAACATAAATAATGAGTAAAACAGTGATTAACTTCATTTAGAAGTAGATACAAAGGACTCATAAAACATTTTTTAAATTAAAATTGAAACAGGAACAGTACTCTACTTAAAAATAGAACAAAATTTTTTGAAATTTAATCCTAAGTAAAGAAAATGGTTAGTACAAAGGATTCGCAAGACAGCACTATCACCAAGGCTTCTAGAAAAGTAAAAATAGTGAACATTCAAAAAGATACACAAATCATAAAGAATAAATATCTATGGTCATAGTTTCTTTTTTTTTTTTTTAAGATTTTATTCATTTATTCATGAGAGACATACAGAGAGAGAGAGGCAAAGACACAGGCAGAGGGAGAAGCAGACTCCATGCAGGGAGCTGGACGTGGGACTCGATCCCTGGTCTCCAGGATCACACCCTGGGCCTCAGGTGTCGCTAAACCACTGCGCCACCAGGGCTGCCCTATGGTCATAGTTTCTATATAACCCTGTGTCATGTAATTTCATTTAAATCTTAAGCATTTTCCCTCACTTATATTTATCCTTTCTATCACCTATATTCATCCTTAACAATGACTTTAAATCAATTATCAAGTTTTAAAGAACAGGACTAAATAGTAAGTAGGAAGTCAGGTTATGTAGTTAATATGCCTACAAGATTAAATTTACTTTTATCACATGATTCTTTAGTAGATGGAAAAATATTTATGTTCAATATTTGCAGAGATAATCTAGCTGAGAAAGTGAGAGAAGGGAGAGGGAGAAAATTGAGATATTTTGTGTTTTCCAGGAATTCACTTTAAGAACAAACCCACTATTGTTAGAAAGTTCTCTATGGGTCTCTAGTGTTTTTGCAATTCTTAAAAGTAGAGGCAGTGAGTGCCTTTGTGCCCAGTTGTGTTTTCAAGGATATCTGTATAGCATATAGCCTCTAAAGACAGAGACATTGTCCTCCTTTTGAGCAAAGGGCAAGTTTGCTTACGGCCTTGCAAGTTGCAAATAGTGCCTCACTCCAGGGAAAATGGCAGGCATGCCTTCACCAATTACAAAAAGTTCAGGTTCCCTAAATTGAGGGTTCCTCTCCTCGTACATAATCCATTATTGTGTATAGGTATCATCTGATCTTCCTGATGCAACTCTGTGGGAATTAGGCTTAGGTCAGAGACACAAGAAAATGTTAATACTCTTGGTTACTGCTAATGCTGTAAGATATTAAAGTTCTTTCTCTCCATTCCAGGAGTCTCATGTCTCTTTAGCTGGCATTCATGAAACTGTAACCCGGATAACTTGATAACTTATTATCTTAGAGATAGGGTAAAATCACAGACCTGTTAGAATTCTTGACACATACCTGTTATTGTTTTTGTTTTTATAGGGCTGCTGGCATATTCAGAGGCCTGATATGATTGCTGTTTTGCCAGGGGTGCACTTCCAACAGACACCTCATCCTCTTTCTTTCTGCTAATTGGTGTAACAAGAGGAACAGCTATGACAGGCTGCTAGAGAGAGGCAAAAGAAAACACTGATTTACTTTTTTAAGCAGTGAAGGGTAAACATGGCAACACTGAGCAAAGTCCCTCATAAGTGGTGTTGAAGCTTTATTATTTTAAATCAATCAATCAATATGTAGCTCCCTTGGTCCTTCCCTGCATCTTCATCTGTCTCTCTTATACACACAGATTCACACAGGGACACTTGATAGTTTCAGTGTGAAATTACAATTCTGTGTGAAAACTAAGACAGCTTGAAAATATATGGAATTTAAAATTTCAGTAAGAAGCATCAAGATAATATGGTAAGGGCAAATCAAAACTACAGTTAAATTTGAAAATTGTAATTACTAGAAAATAAAAAGTTATCCTTCTAAAAAATATTATTTTTAAGGACATATTTCCATGAAGTGATTAATTACATGTTACAGTTCAACTTAATAAAGAATTGCTAAAATCTCTGTATTCTGTCTGACAAAGTGATACACACAGCATATTTAGAAAGCATAGAAAAGTATCCATAGTTAGAGAAAGCTGGAAAACATTATGATCCTATATTGAATGCATGAGTGCTGAACTGGACAATAAAGCAGCTGTTTCATCTTTATTCACTGAAATAAAGTCTGATCTTACTGTTGATGACGCCCAATACAATCTTGTCAGATTTTTGGCAAAAAAAGAAAAAAAAAGGTATTTTTTAAGTTTCCTGCAGGATCAAAGATCAATGTTGAACTGGGTGGAAAACAATCATCAAATGTTGGGTTTTAGCCACAAATTGAGAAGGAAATTGCAAGCTTGGGAAACAACAGATGATAACTATAATACAGCTGCATCAGATGGTAACTTTGGAGGGGCTGGTTGAGCTGCAATGCAGTCTATTGCTACTCTCAACAGCACAACAACCACACTTTTAAGGATCCAACTTTAAGCCTCACCCAACCTTTATTTTATTTAATATTACTTAGATTATAAATAAACATTTCAATCAGAACACAGGTACATTATCTAACTATGTAATATAATCAATCAAGTTATAAGATAGAGGGGAAAAAGGCAAATTATTTTACAAGTTGCTACTTAGGCTGAGTAAAAGAACAAGAAAGGTGATAATGAGGAAGTGGAAAGATTAAATATATTTGTGGGAAATATAATGCACAGTACCTGATTTTCATATTAAGAATTTAGTAAAAGTGATAATATTTATACAAACCTAAGTAGGAGATAGTATTTAAGACCTAAAAGAGAAATGTTCGACATATTGCTAAGTTTTGATGCATTTAAAATTCCTCAACTATAATTTATGGGAGTGGAGATGTCTGCTTAAAAACCCTTTCAGTTCTAGTATTTACTGATTCCATAATCCCTTGAATTTCTTGGCCATCACTTATAATTCTGAAATATGACAAAGTATTACAAAAAATTACAACCATGTTCAGATTCAAATTAATATATTAGAGAAAAATTATGTTCTATACAGTATAATATTTAATTCAAGAAAAACAGCTGAAAGATGAGATTCATAAAAGCCATAATACTAGTAATACCTAAAAACAAACAAAAATCCTTCGTTTTGGTGGCTGAAACTGGGGGCATTTTCACATAGGCAAGGATACATTACAAGCTCTAACAAAACTCTTCCTAACAATACAGCAGGCTCTGATAGTTCTCCAGAACTGTATTCCAAATACATACAATAGTGTCCAAAAGACTCTCCATAGATATTTGCTGAGTGATTGCTAATATAGGTACTACATGTCAGGCATGAAGAGATACTGAATACAGAGTAAGATGATTGGATTTCCTCCACATTTCTGGAAATACAGCTATCCCAGTCAAAAATATCAAGATAAACAATATTTATTTTTAGGAACATTCCATTGTTCTACTAATATTCTTCTACTTCTGGTACCAGATATTCCCTCAAATATCAGTTGTGTCCTAGCCTCAGATTTCTCCTATCCTTGATGCATCAATATCCCATGATTCCAAAATACCTAAAAGCTTTTACTGTTCTTCCTATAAAATTCTTCCTCTTTAATAAATGTAAAAATATATGAAATTATAAAGAATTAAAACAACATCCACATTCCCATTATATCTAATAATTACTGGCTGTTTACATTGTTATCATATTTCCTTTTTTTTTTTTTTTTAAGAGACCAGTGAAATGTTTCAGATGGGGATAAAATCCCTTCAACTGCTAGCCACCTGCCTACTCCTCCATGAATCACCACTATTATGATACTGATATAACCCTTGAAATTCATGTTTTACAACTATCTTCACTCATACAACTCATACATACCATTTATTTCACCATTTATTTATTTCTAATGGTAGTTTTGGAAAAATACACATACTCTCATATTGCATATATCCTTGGGAAATTGGTTTTTGTTTTAAGTACAACTTGAGACATTCATATTAAGACCTATCATATAGTTTCTACTAATAAATTATCATGTGAATATGTCATACTTTATCCACTTCCTTAGAGTCATTCCTTACAGGCATTCAAGTTGTCTCCAATTTTACATTCTTGCAATAAATACTGCAATAAGAGGTTTATAATGACTCTTTAGTGTTCTATGAGTGTATCTGTTAGGATATATATCAAAAAAGTGGGATTTGAGGGTTAAATATTATGTTCATTTTCAATTCTACTGGATACTGTCAACTTATCAACTTTCACTCATAACAGTAGTATATGAGTTTATCCATTTTCTAGGTTTTCACCACTACTGAATATTGGCATTTTTCAGCCACTAGAGTCTTAAAAGTGAAGAGGAGTAGTCATGAGTTGATTAATTATTAAAGCTAGGTGAAAAGATCATAGGGCTCAATTATACTATTTTCTCAATTACCCAATGTTAAAAAAATAAGAATAAAATAATAGGTTAAGAATATTTTATTTTTATTTTATTTTATTTTTTTTTAATTTTATTTATGATAGTCACAGAGAGAGAGAGAGAGAGAGAGAGAGAGGCAGAGACACAGGCAGAGGGAGAAGCAGGCTCCATGCACCGGGAGCCCGACGTGGGATTCGATCCCGGGTCTCCAGGATTGCGCCCTGGGCCAAAGGCAGGCGCTAAACCGCTGCGCCACCCAGGGATCCCGGTTAAGAATATTTTAAAAAGTGTATTTTTGAGATATGATAAACTGTAGTAAAATAGTAATACTGTGAAGTGCTGGTGAAATCGTAAACTCTTACCAATTCTGGAAGGTAAGCTATAATATAATAAAAGCCTCAAAATACGCTAAAATACATGCCCTTACCTATTTTTTAAAGATTTTATTTACTTGAAAGAGAGAGAGAGAGAGAGAAAAGAGGTAGGGGGAGAGACAGAAGAAAGGGAAAAGCAGACTCCCCACTGAGCAGGGAGCCCCTATGTGGCACTCAATCCCAGGAACCTGACATCATGACCTGAGTCAAAGGCAGATGCTTAATGAATTGAGCCACTCAAGTGCTCCAACACATGCCTCTAATTATTAATTACACTTTCAAAAATATATTCTAAGAGAACACTTAAAAATGCAAAGATTTAGCTATGAGGATATTTATCTCAATATTGTTTGTAACTGCACAAGTAGGATTATGAACATTTGTTAGTTTTATTTTTTTTAATTTTTCTTTTCTTAAAAGATTTTATTTACTCATGAGAGACAGACAGAGAGAGAGAGAGAGAGACACAGGCAGAGGGAGAAGCAGGCTCCACGCAGGGAGCCCAAAGCGGGACCCAATCCCAGGACTCCAGGATCATGCCCTGAGGCAAAGGCAGGCACTAAACCGCTGGGCCACCCAGGGATCCCCTGTTAGTTTTATTTTTAAATAAATCTATTATTTTTGAACTTAGAAAAATATTTTTAAATATATATTTATACTTAATTTTAAATAGTTATAAAACAGTATAATAAAAATAAAAGTAAGTATCAAAACCTTTAAAGATGTCTGGTATCAATCAAATGAATGTATAATCTATTTGAGCTGTTAGAACATGATTAGACCTTCAGGAATATCTCTAGTAATGGGGACATAATTGCATCATTTATAAAACAACCAATGAGGGATCCCTGGGTGGTGCAGCGGTTTAGCGCCTGCCTTTGGCCCAGGGCGCGATCCTGGAGACCCGGGATCGAATCCCACGTCCGGCTCCCGGTGCATGGAGCCTGCTTCTCCCTCTGCCTGTGTCTCTGCCTCTCTCTCTCTCTCTCTCTCTCTCTCTCTCTTTGTGTGTGTGTGACTATCATAAATAAATAAATAAATAAATAAATAAATAAATAAATAAATAAATAAATAAATAAATAAATAAAACCACCAATGAGAATTTACAAAACAATGGGATATTATTCAGCCATAAAAAAGAAGGAAGTCTTCTCATTTGTGACAACATGGATGGACCTAATAAGGCAATTAGGCTAATGAAATCAGTTAGAAAAAGAAAAATACCATAATTTCACTCGTATGTGGTATATTTAAAAAGAAAGGAAAAAAAAAAAAAAAAAAGAAGGATTCCTGGGTGGCTCAGTCACTTAGGCATCTGCCTTTGGCTGGCATCATAATCCCAGGACCCTGGGCTCTCTGCTCAGCTCCCGTTTGTGTGCTCTCTCTCTCAAATAAAATCTTAAAAAAAAAAAATAAATAAAGACAAACTCATGGGAGCAGTGGAGCAAATGGGATCAAAGGCATAAACCTCCACTTATAACAAATAATTTGGGATGGCTGGGTGGCTCAGCGGTTGAGGGTCTGCCTCTGGCTAAAGGTGTGATCCCGGGTTTGGGGATAGAGTCCCCTATTGAGCTCCCTGCAGGGAACCTGCTTCTCTCTCTGCCTGTGTCTCTGTCAATTTTTGTCTTATATAATTATAAAATTGTGTATTTTTTCTATCAACTAACTTTAAGTTACTTCAGAAAAAAGATGTAGTACTGCGATGTTATGAGCACTGAGTGTTAAGATTCATGAATCATTAACTGACCTCCACCTCTGAAACCAGTAATATATTATATGTTTATTAATTGAATTTAAATTTAAAAAATGAAGATGCAGTGCTCACACTGGCAGTCCATATACTAAAACTGGAACAATAAAGGGAAGATTAGCATGTCCCCTGTGCAGGATGACAGAGAAATTCATGAAATGTTCCATATTAAAAAAAAAAAAAAAGATGCAAAGTTATTTCAATTAGAATATAACAAAATTACAACTAAGTCAATGGGAAAATGCAATGCAAGATAGCATAAATTTAAAAAAAAAAAAAAAAGATAGCATAAATTTGGCCTGAGAATCATTTAGTTCTGCCATTTACTACATGTGACAATAAGGTAGGTTATGTTAAATGTCAATAAGCATCAGTTTCTTCATTTTTTATTTATTTATTTTTTTTTAAGATTTTATTTATTTCCTCCTGAGAGACACAGAAAGAGAGAGAACCAGAGACGCAGGCAGAGGGAGAAGCAGGCTCCACACAGGGAGCTGACATGGGACTCGATCCCAGGTCTCCAGGATCACACCCTTGGCTGAAGGTGGCGCCAAACCACTGAGCCACCGGGCTGCCCCAGTTTCTTCATTTTTAAAATGGGAATAATAAAACCCATCTGTAAGAATTCCATTTAAGCATTCCAGAAACTAAAATTAGCTACTTTTTACTTTGTGATTTATAACCTTCTATTTTTTTTTTTATTTGTACCCTTTTAAATAAGCATATATCCTAACTCTTTTACACCAACTATCCCAATCCAGGGGTTTGGCACTCAACGAATGCTTGTTGAGTAAACCCAAAGATGAAGAGGAAATACAGAGATAATAAAAACAATAGCTAACATTTACTATGCAATTCTCATGCATCAGACACTCAGAATACACATCTAGGCACCATGAGGAAAAAGAGGTCAGCAAAATAGGACTACTTAAACTAGTCTCTCCAGTGTTTCGCTTTACCAGCAATTGCTTAGAAATTCATCTCAATGGTCAATGAAACTCTCTATGAGCTATAATTTTCTGTCTAGAAATGAAGGAATACAATTATTTGAAACAGGTAGAGCAGAGGACAAAGGACTTGTGGTACATCCATTAAAAAAAAATCAATGCAGACTATGTATAACTCTAACAAATACTGAGAAAAAGATTTGTTCATTAAGAGAATTATAAAAATTTCTCACCTGCTGCATATGTCTACTGGTTCGTTTCTGAGGCTGATAAACAAGCCAGTTATATAAGACTGGGTCAATATTAACTGCTACTCCTTGTACGCTACAAAGAAGCACGGCACCTAAAAATCAAGATTTTAAAATAGTTTTAATTCCTCATTAAAAAAATAGCAAGCTTTATATCACTTCACTCCAAGTAGGACAGCTATAATAAAAAAGACAAATTAACAAGTGCTGACAAAGATGTGGAGGAATTTGAGCTCTCATATACTGCTGGTGGGAGCATAAAATGGTACAAATACTTTCAAAAACACTTTGGCATTTCTTCAAGAGGCAAAATATACAGACATAATATGGCCCAACAATTTTATTCCTAGGTATGTACCAAGAGAACTAAAATCACTCTACTCAAAACTCTGTACCCAACTTTTCAAGGCAGTATTCATAATAGCCCAAAGGTGGAAATGACACAGATGTCCAGGAATCGTTGAATGGATAAACAAAATATGATATAGCCATATAATGGAAAATTACTTGTTTATCTCAAGGAATCAAGTATTGATTCATGCTATACTACCTTGAATACATGCTAAGTGAAAGAAGCTAGTCACAGAAAACCACACATTGCATGATTCCACTTAAATGAAATCGTTAGAACAGGCAAAAACCATAGACACAAAAAGTGGATGCCAGTGTTTGAGGGGAGGAAAGAATGGAAAGTAACTGCTAATAGATATGCAGTTCTTTGGGGAGTGATTAAAATGTTCCAGAATTAGAAAATGGTGATTGTTGCACAACTTTGTAAATATACTAGAAAACCATTAAATTATGCACTTTAAAAATAGTGAATTTTATGGAAAAAGAATTATATCTCATCAAAAGTGAATTAGTCTACCACATGATTTCACTCATGTGGAATTTAAGAAACAAAACAGATGAACATAGGGCAAGATAAAGAAAAATAAAATAAGACAAAAGCAGAGAGGGAGGCAAACCATAAACTCTTAACTATTGGAAACAAACTGAGGATTGCTCGAAGGGAAAGTCTAAGGGAATGGGGTAACTGGGTAATGGGCATTTGATGCAATGAGCACTGGGTATTATATGCAACTGATGAATCACTAAATTCCACCCCTGAAACTAATAATACATTGTTAACTAAATTGCATTTAAATAATTTTTTTTTTTTTAGTGAATTTGGGAAACCTAGGTGGCTCAGTGGTTGAGCATCTGTCTTTGGCTCAAGTCGTGATTCCGGGGTTCCAGGATCGAGTCCCGCATCAGGTTCCCTGGAAGGAGCCGGCTTTTCCCTCTGCCTATGTCTCTGCCTCTCTCTGTGTGTCTCTCATGAATAAATAAATAAATAAATCTTTAAAAAATTTATTAAAAAAGTGAATTTGTCTTTAATAATATGCTTTATTCTTTAGGCAAAGAGCAATTTCCATATCAGTCATGAGAACAGAATATTATCTTCTTTTTCTGTTTATATTACAAACTTAATTCACGATGTTAAAGGAAGGATTATTACAACCACTCAATAAATCACTGCAAATTACAGCTTTAAGTGTTCAGAAGCCAGAGAGACATCTGCCTAGATGAAACACAGGCTAGCATTCTGACATAAAACACAAAGCTGAAGTTGAAATTTGATCCTAGGAAAGTATATTAGTCCCTCTCTGATAAAAAGCAATCACACAGGACTTAACTAAAGCGTAACATCCCACTCTTAATTTACATGCAGGTTATGTGCATTCATAAATACATTTCTGCATCTCTACATATACTTTCTGATAAAATATTATTAGCTCTACTGGGACATGGGATATCAAATAAGAGGTATTCATCAGTTTTGCTCTCAACTATATCTCCAGTTTCTAGAAAAGTAATGGCCACATGGTAGGGGTAGAGAGTCATAATAAAAGGTAGATAGGTTCTCAGGTTAGGTGCAAAAATCTGGTTCTATAACACTGCAGATTATCTAAACAATTACTGTTAGTACCAACTCCTTTGAAAAGTAAACTACCAGAGATAAGAGATAGGAAGATGTAGGGAAGTAAGCAAGAGAAATACCCCCATTTTAAATTTTTGCACATAATTTTCAAACAAGTAAAAATTGTCATGTGTATTCCTATTTCACCTTTTAGTTCTTCTTTTCCCAGGGACCCAGATTCAGTATAGATTTGGGGCAGCATTCTGCTGCAATCCTGCCCACTTCCATGTACCAATGGATGTGCTGCTGAGCAATGATTAAGTCAAATACATATCAAAAAGGATTGACTAGGAGAAACTAAACACAGGATAATTGAAAAAGGGGAGTCATAACTGAAGTCAATTAGAAAATACAACTTAACATATTTATTATTTCCTGTAATAGAAAGCATAAAAATTAAAATCTTAATTTTAAAGAAACTGTATACATTTAAATGAAGAGTTTTAAAATTTTAAATTCAAGAATAAATAATTCAATCTTAAAGTTCAGACTTTTCTAAATTACATATAAAGAAATGAAATTACAGTCAGATTTAAATTACTATGAAGTGTTTATCAGATAAGCTCACTGTAATATAATTTGTTTTATAATAAATATCACAATGAATATTAAAGATACCACAAATAACATATGTTTAACAATAAGAAATGTGTTCCACAAAAAGCAATTGCAAAACAAGATAGAAGAATGTGGGATCTAGGAGATGAAAGATCCAACACAGGAGGAGAGTGACAGGAATGCCCCAAATGAAAATACTGAATTAGTGACAAGTATGTGAAAAATATAATAATAATATTTAAAGTATATTTATTATTTACTTTGAGGGAGAGAACATAGGGAGGGGCAGAAGGAGAGGGAGAACCAGAATCCCAAGCAGGCTCCATGCTCAGCACAGAGCTGGATGCAGGGCTCGATCTGATGACCCTGAGATCATGACCTGAGCCAATATTAAGAGTCAAACCTTTAATTGACTGAACCACCCCAGTGCCCTCAGAACAGCGATAAAACAATTATTAAATACAGGAAAAACACATGCTATGACAGAAATGATAACTAATTATAAGATACAACATGATTGTACCATGAATATTTATAGACAGAGATATGTAAATTCTGAAAAAATACATTCATTGATTAATCAAACATGGTAATAACAATTTTGAGAGTAGGTATATGTAAGAGGAATGTATGATGTGAACAAGAGAGATTGAAAGTTAGCCAAATATCATTTTGCACAGTAAGACATCAATAAATTTTGCTCTAAAGTGAAAGATCAAGAAAAGTCATATTATTTAAAAATATGGGAATAAACATCAAAATAATTATTGAAAAGATGTGAGATATGTTACCTCTTAAAAAGGGAATATAAAAAAAAAAGTACAACTGCCATGATGGAGAATATAATTAGGAATCTCAAACTGTGGCCAAGAAAAAACAGAGGTAGATAAGCCTTAGATTTTCTTGTTGAGGTTTATCTCTCTGGCCACTAGCAGAATAAAATTTTCTGTTTGAAAAGTTTCCAATTCACTGTCATGTAACTATCAAAAATTATGAACTGTGAATGGTTCTCTTAACAAAAAATTAGCAAGCACTACAAAAGCAAGCCACTGTGAGAGACAGTCAGAAAAATCAACAAATACACCCACAAACCCTATATTCCTTTTTTTTTTTTAAGATTTATTTATTTATTTATTCATGATAGACGCACACAGAGAGAGAGAGAGGGGCAGAGACACAGACAGAGGGAGAAGCAGGCTCCATGCCTGGAGCCCGACACTGGACTCGATCCCAGGACTCCAGCACCGTGCCCTGGGCCAAAAGCAGGCACCAAACCGCTGAGCCACCCAGGGATCCCCAGTAGCATTCCTTTTTAATTGAAGTTTTAGAGACAGGAAAACGAAAACAAATGCACCAAAATACTGTGATTTGAAAACTAACCTTAAAACCCTATTTTATTCCTCACCAACAAATGTTCATAAAAGTTATTTGATTACATTATGTCAGAGATGACTGAATGACATAATAGCCAGCCTGCGAATGTTAAGCAGGTGATAAAAGAGAATTATCTATTAACTTAATATCAATTTAGTTGAAATTTAGAAATAAAGTTCTTTTAAATTTAAAGGGATATTTTCATATTATGCTCAATTTACAAGACCTCGCCTTTAAAAATAACACACATGTTCTGACATGCGTAGACAACTAGTCTAATCTTGAGTTTACTCAGAACAGATACCCCATAAATCACTAAAATTTGACAATATATTATTCTGTTTAATTTTAGCCTGGGAGACAACTAATGAGAAAAGTGTGCTTTATTTCTCTGCTCACTGCCAAAATGACTCACTTACGCACATTCCACTCAGGCTTCACAAATTAATTAAACTAAGGCACCAACTGTCATTTCAGTTACATCCTAAACTGAAGAATTAGAATGAAAAAAGAGTGACAGAACAAAAGTGCAAAGGATTATAATTAAACATACATGCTTGTTAGCTATAAAACTTTGTTGGCCAATAAGATGGTCTTGTAAAATATCAAGGTATAAAAGGGGACAAGCATCCTGTATCTTATGTTAAACCAATGAATGAGATAAAAAACATAAACATATTCATGTTCATCTAAGCTTCAGTGGCTAAAACTCACTATTTTTCTATTATGTAGCTATAGTAAAGTAAGGATATTTTAGATTTGTATATCTCTTAAGAAATTATTTGCTACTCTTTTTTTTTAAGAATAATTTCATGAATTTTGGTCAGTTTAAATAAATAAAAAAGAATCAAAACTATGGGTGGAGAATAAAGGCAAGATAGAGTAATCACAGGCAAGAAATGACAGGGCAGGGTTGAGCTGCCAACTACTGGTAACTTTATTCAAGGTAATTGTCAAGTTTAGTACAACTGAATCATAAGACTCTAAGGTATGTAAGTATGGTAGCTCATGTTACTTAATTAACAATTACCAAGCCTTCCCCTAGGATATAGAAAATCACAAGAGAACTCTATCCCATCATAACAAAATAAGCCATATAACCAACCTATTAAAGCTTTTCAACATTCATCAGATATAGCAGTGTTTGCAAAGAAATCTCATGAACAAAAATAAAAGTGAAAGGCCAGTCATAGGCAGGAAGGAATGAATAGTGGCTTTCATTCTTGGTGTAGCAGTAGGAGGAGAAACAAGTTGTTAAGAAAAAAAACAAGAGAAATTTTAACAAATGTTTAAAGACCAGTTTGGGGACTGGCATGACAATGTAGAATCTCTGAGAATAATAGACACAATAGGAATGTACCTACCCGGCATTTTTTCAACAAACCTCCACCAAATATTCATGAGAATGGCATAGCATACGACTGAAGAAATGAGGAAGACCCTACCTACAGCAGGTGCATGGAGTCTGATGACTTCTGAGAGCAAAGAAGGAGAACTAAGGGAAATCCCACCGTCATTCCGAACTTTCCAATGAGCACCAACCAGGGCTATCTGTGACTAGGAGAAGAAAAGTGGAACTAAGACAGATCCCCCTCTAAGAACAAGCGAACAAGGCATGTTAGGTCTGAGCACAGATAAGAAGTGAGAGAAAAATCACAAACCATACTGAAACAAAAATTGTGATCCTGCTCATAAAAAAATGTGAAACCTATGTCACACTCCATTGAAATAAAGAACTTGACCCAGCTCAACTACAGAATAAAAACAAAGAACATAAAGCATAGAGAATATAGTCAATATTATTTTAGTAATGCTATATGGTGACAGATAGCAACTACACTTAACATGGTAAGCAATGTACACAATTGAACCACTATGTTTTACGCCAGTAAATAAGTGTATGTCAATTCTACTTCAATAGTAAAAATTTATTTTTTTAATTTTAATAATAAATTTATTTTTTATTGGTGTTCAATTTGCCAACATCAGAATAACACCCAATATAATCAATAGTAAAAATTTAAAAATAAAGAAGGAGGAGAAGCAAAAACCAGGTACAACTACACTAATAACATGACAGAAGAGGCATGTTGTTTTATGGGCATAAAATAGGTACTATTATTCTTTTTTTTTTTTTAAGATTTTATTTATTTATCATGAGAGACACAGAGAGAAAGGCAGAGACACAGACAGAGGGAGAAGCAGGCTCCCTGCAGGGAGCCCGATGCAGGACTCAATCCCAGGACTACAGGATCACGCCCTGAGTCGAAGGCAGATGCTCAACCGCTGAGCCACCCAGGCGTCCCTATTATTCTTTTTATACACAACATTTGACATTCATTTAAAAAATTATAAAGGACAGTAAAAGAAAAGAAATAACCATCATCAAAAAGAAAACAATCAATAGCCCAAGTTCAAAAGGTAGCATAAATACTGGAATTATCAAAGATTTTAAAACAACTCTGAGGTAGTGTACATGAACTAAAGGGGAACTGCAATAGAGAAAAAGAAACTATTAAAAAGAGAGAAATGGAAATATTAGAATTTTAAAAATAATACTGGAGGTGAAAAATTCTTTGAAAATTTCTTTTCAAAACTGATAAATAATACCAACAGACAGATTAAAAAAAAAAAACCTAAGCAAACACCAAGAGGAATAATTAAAAAGAAAAACAGATCTAGACACATCACAGTCAAATTGCAGGAAAGCAAACAGAAAAAAATTCTGAAATTACTCGGGGGGGAAAAAAAAGACATTACATATAAAGAAACCATGATGAAAACAGAATAACTCCTCATCAGAAATAACAGCGATGCAAAGACAGTGGAATGGTCATCTTTAAAGTGCTGAAGTAAGAAAAGACAATCTAGAATTATGTCTGTTGAAAGTATGGTTTAAAAATGAAGACAAAACAACAAAAACAATTTGTCTCCTAAAAACTTGCACTACTAGAAATTAAGAGAAGTACTTTAGAATGAAAGGAAATATACCAGATAGAAATTCAATTCTAGAAAATGAGGAACACCAGAAACACTAAATATGTAAATAAGATTGCTTTAAAAATATGCTATTTTTATTTATATATACAATTACAGTTATATACAGACACACCTGCATATGTATGTGTGTGTGTGCATGTGTATCTTTAAATCTCCCTTAAAACTCTGAACTATTTGGAGTAGGAATAATAACAATACAGTGTGGGGTAAAATTACACAAAGAACTAAAATATATGTCCACAGAGCAGAAAGAAAAGGATGGTGGGAACTAGAAGTAAAATAGTGTAAAAACTGCATTTGTCTTATTTTTTAGTTTACTATAGATTCTGTCACTGTCCTCTAAACTTGCCAATTTTATTGTTAAGCCCAATTCATATCATACAAAAATATTTAGTAAGCACTTATTTATGTACATATATACTTTATTTTTTCCCATTTAACCAAATTTTGCACACTCTTTTTTAAAACAAAATATTTTATTTTTTTTATTCATGAGAGTCACACACAGAGAGAGGCAGAGACACAGGCAGAGGGAGAAGCAGGCTCCATGCAGGGAGCCTGACACAGACTCGATCCCGGGTCTCCCGGATCACGCCCTGCGCCAAAGGTGGCACCAAACCACTGAGCCACCCGGGCTGCCCTGCACATCCTTTGATTCTAATTAGCTTCTACCACTAAGACTTTGACCATCACTGACCTTTCCATTTTTTAGCCAAGTATAACACTGAGAATATAGAGCTCAATTAGAGCCACTGACTCACTTCAGCTTTCTCAGTTAAAAAAGAATGTCATCATTCAGAACAAGGATGGCAGGGGAGGTTATGAGTGCTTTAGGCAACAGCCTAAGTAATCTGAAACAATGACACACACGATCCCTTTACAACATTAAGGAGCTTTCTGTATTCCTTGGTTAGAAACTCAAAGTGAGTCAGCTATACTGTTGCATGTTTTTTTCAGTCCACTTCAGGTACAGAGAATATAGAAGAACTGGATTGCATCATGACTGTGTTTTTATTTTTCCTACTGGTCTCTTTCATTCTCTCCAGATCTGTTAATCAATTTTATCAGACATTAAGTTAATAACTGGTCTCCTTCTATCTGACTCATGCGTCTTATTTCTCAACTGGCAAAGACTGCACAAGTGAGATTTAATAGTAATCTCAAACTGTGTCAATTAATAATTTGTGATATTTCAAAGTTTTCTTCTCATCTTCACATTCAAGACATAAAACTCTAAAACTGTAAAGATAATTATAGACAGCTTTCACAATGAAAAGCTCAGAACTTCTGAGGCGCCTGGCAGAGCTCAGTCAATTTTGCATCTGACTATCTCAGGGCCTTGAGTTCAAGGCCTGCATTGGACTCCACACTGGGTGTGAAGCCTCAATCAATCAATCAATCAATAAGCAAGCTTAGAACTTCTGAACAATAAAAAACCATAACCAAAATTGAAAGCAAAAGTGAAACTAGAAGAAAATATTAGAAAAATAGGTAACACAGATAATATTCACAATATAGGAAACCTCCTAAAAGTTACTAAGAAAAAAGATACATAACAAACAGAAAAATCAGCAAAAAATATAAACAGACAAATCACAGAATAAATACAACCAGCCTTCACTAAAGCTCAACTTCATTAATGGCAAAGAAATCCAAGGTAAAACAAAAAGATAATTTTCCAATGGCAGATGAGTATTAAATGAATGAAATTCTAATACAGATAAGGCTACGAAAGATAAAACACTCTCATGGTTGCTAAAAGAAATGGAAATGGGTACAGGCATTTTGAAAGCCACTTTGGAACTACCCATCAAAATTTTCAATGTACATACTCACTGATCCAGCAATTTTAGTTCTTGGAATCCTACTGTAACATTTGTAAATGCTCTTAAATATATGCACAGAAAAATGGCACAAATCTGTTCATCTGTAGTATTATTTATAATAATAACTATGTAAATAATATCAACATCTACAGTCAAACTATGATAATTTCTTTAATGGAACATCAATCAGCTATTATATTATGAAGCGCACATATAACTAATGACACAAATATAATGCAGAACACTATAAAGTGAAAAAAAGCATATTCCAAAAAATAGAAAAGGAAAACTTCCAAACAAAGTAAGTTTAGAGGAAACATACCTCAATATAATATGGACTATATACGAAAAATACATAGCTAACATAATCCTCAATGGGGAAAAACTGAGAGCCTTTCCCCTAACCTTAGGAACAAAAAAGGATGTCTACTCCCACCTATTTTATTCAACATAGTACTGGAAGTGCTACCCACAGCAATCAGACAACAAAAAGAAATAAAAGGAATCATCAAGGAAGAAGTAAAATTTTCCTTACTTGCATGCAAGTGACTCAATACTATAGTAGAAAAACCACAGACCACCAAAAAATTACCAGAACTGATAAATGAATTCAGTAAAGTCACAGCATACAAAATCATTGCACAGAAATCTGTTGCATTCCTGTACACTAATAATGAAGCACCAGAAAATGAAATTAACAAAGCAATCCCATTTACAATTAGATCAAAAACAATAAAATATCTAGGAATAAACTTAACCAAAGAGGTGAAAGACCTGTACTCTGAAAACTATAGAACAATGATGAAAGAAATTGAAGATGACACAAAGAAATGCAAAGACATTCTATGCTCATGGATTAGAAGAAGAAACATTGTTGAAATGTCTCTACTGCTCAAAGCAACCTACACATTTCATGCCATCCCTATCAAAATACCAAGAGCATTTTTTACAGAATTAGAACAAATATTTAATCCTGAAATCTATGTGGAACCACAAAAGACTCTGTATAGCCAAAGCAATCTTGAAAAAAGTAGAGCAAAGCTGTAGGCATCACAATTTCAGATTTCAAGTTATATTACAAAGCTGCAGTAATCAAAATAGTATGGTACTGGCACAAAAATAGACACAAAGATTAATGGGACAGAATAGATAATCCAGAAGTAAACCACAATTATATGGTCAATTAATCCTTGACAAAGCATGAAAGAATACCCAATGGCAAAAGATGGTCTATTCAAAAAATGATGTTGGGAAAACCAGACATCAACATTCAAAAGAAGGAAACTGGACCATGTTCCTGTATCATACACAAAGATATATTCTAAATGGTTTAAAGACCTAAATGTGAGACAGAAATATAAAACTCTGAGATGAGACAAGAGCACAGACAATAATTTTTCTAGATATCTATCCTGAGGTAGGAGAAACAAAAGCAAAAATAAACTATTGGGACTGCAAAATAAAAAGATTCTGCACAGTGAAGGAAACAATCAACAAAACTAAAAGGCAGTCTACAGAATGGGAGAAGATATTTGCAAATGAAATATCTAATAAAGAGTTAGAATCCAAAGTATATAAAGAACTTAAAAAATCCAACACCAAAAGAACAAATAATCCAATTAAAAATGGGCAAAGGATCTGAACAGGTGTTTCTCCAAAGAAGGTATTTCTCCAAAGATCTCCATTCAGATGACCAACAGACACATGAAATGATGCTCATCATCATTTATCATCAGGGAAATGCAAATCAAATAATGAGATATCACCTCATACCTGTCAGAATGGCTAAAATCAACAACTCAAGAAATGATAAATGTTGGCGAGAATGTGGAGAAAAAAGAACCCTTGTACTGTTGGTGGGAATGCAAATTGGTGCAGCCACTACGGAAAACTGTGTGGAGGCTCCTCAAAAGATTAAAAATAGAGCTACTAAATATTTACCCAAAGAATACAAAAACAAATTCAAAGGGATACATGTACCCTTCTGTTTATAGTAGCATTTACAATAGCCAAGAATGCAAGCAGCCCAAGTGTCTATCAGTTGATGGATAAAGAAGATGTGGTACATATATACATACACAAAGGAATATTACTGAGTCATTAAACGAATGAAATCTAACCACGTACAATGACATAAGATGGAGCTAGAGAGTGTGTTAAGCGAAGTCAAAGATATATGATTTCACTCACATGCAGAATTTAGGAAATAAAGGGGAGTAAAGGGCAAAAGAGAGAGAGAGGCACACCAAGAAACAGACTGATAACTACAGAGAACAAACTGATGGTTACCAGAGGGGAGGTGGGTGGGTGAATGGGTTAAATAGGTGATGGGGATTAAGGAGTGCATTTGTCAAGATGAGTACTAGGTGATTAATGACTTAAAATAACGTGAAAAGAAGCAAAGTATAGATACAAGTATATTGCACAGAAATTTCAGGTATTACATATATGTGTATGTGATATATGTGTTTATTTGAACATAAAATAGTGCTATGTCTGAATGTATATATGGCAATATTCAAGTAATGTACTATAGAAAAAGATCTGCAACTCTATGAACCATGCTATATACAAACCAAGGTAGAACAAACACATCACTTCACGATTTACTAATAGATTATATTATTTATATTCTAAAACCAAGAAACTACACTAGCATTTTTCCTGGTCAATTCTGAATTTCAATAAAAACTTTGGTTCATAGAAGAGACAAAAACCAAACTTTGATTCACCACAAATAAAACCCTTTGGAAAATGATCAGATCTCATAAAAGTCTCTCTTTAATTTATCTGCAATTTGTCATTGTTCTTTATTCAGGATTTTCATCATGTAGAATTCCCATCACAGCGATCCTGCACGATATCAGAATGAACAAATCTACAATCCTATAAATTACATAGTAACATTTAAAACCAATTCCTCAATTTAAAATGAACTTAGGGATCCCTGGGTGGCGCAGCGGTTTAGCGCCTGCCTTTGGCCCAGGGCGCGATCCTGGAGACCCGGGATCGAATCCCACATCGGGCTCCCGGTGCATGGAGCCTGCTTCTCACTCTGCCTATGTCTCTGCCTCTCTCTCTCTCTCTCTCTGTGTGACTATCATAAATAAATAAAAATTCAAAAAAAAAAAAAGAAATTGGTTAAAAAGAATTTAAAAAATAAAATGAACTTAGAGGACAATATAATCAAACTATAGATTATAAATCAAGATATAATTATAAAATTTATCATCAATTTACTCATACACCTCAGTAAAATCTTTTCTATTGTCCAAATTATTAGTTTTATAATTTCAAGTATTTCTTCATCTCTTTCATAAACAGACCTAAAACTCCAACATATATCTTAATCATATTAGCATATAATAGCTTGAGCCTATGAACTTTATAAAGCCAATATAAAGAGACAACTACCCTCTGAATTAATGATATATAAAATATGAATTGACGTATAATAACTTGGAATAAAAGAGTATTAGTATGGTATAACTTAGAGCCAATACAGATTACCTCTGATCGTGTTTAACTCTAAATACTTCATAGGTATTATTACTGATTTGGCATTTTAATTTTGCTGATTATATGAAGTTATCCACATCTGGCTTAAATTTTAAGCAAACAGGGTGAAGGATTATATTGTTGTATTTCTATTTATAGATTCCAGCAAGAAGCTTAATAAATGCTTGTTATTGGGGTGCCTTGGTTAAGCATCTAACTCTTGGTTTTGGCTCACATTATGATTTCAGGTTCCTGAGATCAAGTCCCACACTAGGCTCCACGCTCAGCAGGGAGTCAGCTTCTCTCTCTCTCTCTGCCCCTCCCCCAGCTCACATGCTCTCCTGCTCTCACTCTCTCAAATAAATAAATAAATCCCTTTTAAATAATAGATGGATGGATGGATGGATGGATGGATGGATGGATGGATGCTTGTTAATAAAATGGTTCTTATATAACTGGAAGAATCTTCAGAGTCATCCCCACCAGATGATGTCTGTAATTTTTAAATTCCATGTACCAGTAGAGGTTGGAAAGGACTCTTGAAATCACAGTAGTACTCAAAAGACAAGACAGAGAGTACATTTTAATTATGAAATCCCTGAATACTAAAAATTTTTTATAAAAATAAATCTTAACTAAGAAGTTAAAAGCAATGCTTTTTTGATTAAGTCCAGATAAGCATGTATTTTCTGGGTACTTAACATCATTACTTCTCATCCAAAATATTATAAATTTCAAGTGTTTCTAAGTCCAAGATATGCCTCTCCATTCCAGCATTCTTTTTCAGAAAAGTTATTTTTTTCAATTTATCAGAAATTCAAGCTTTTTTAAAAAAAATTTTTTAAGATTTAATTTATTTATTCATGAGAGAGAAAGAGAGAGAGAGAAAGAGAGAGAGAGAGAGAGGCAGAGACACAGGCAGAGGGAGAAGCAGGCTCCATGCAGGAGCCCGATGTGGGATTCGATCTCAGGTCTCCAAGATCACCCCCTGGGCTGAAGGCGGCGCTAAACCGCTGAGCTGCTGAGCCACCCGGGCTGCCCTCAAGCTTCTTTTCTAACACAAGAACTCTAAGACCACCAAGTATCAACAATAAACAAAAACTTTTTGATAAACGTTTTCCTGTATGTATCAAAACCAACAAATTAAAACTCCCCGAGGGGAGGAACAAGACGGCGGAAGAGTAGGGTCCCCAAGTCACCTGTCTCCACCAAATTACCTAGAAAACCTTCAAATCATCCTGAAAATCTATCAATTCGGCCTGAGAATTAAAGAGAGACCAGCTGGAATGCTACAGTGAGAAGAGTTCGCGCTTCTATCAAGGTAGGAAGACGGGGAAAAAGAAATAAAGACACAAAAGGCCTCCAAGGGGGAGCGGCTGCGAGGAGCCGGGCTGAGGCCGGGCGAGTGTCCCCAGGACAGAAGAGCCCCGTCCCGGAGGAGCAGGAGCTGCACCGACCTTCCCGGGGGAAAGGGGCTCGCGGGGAGGTGGAGCAGGACCCAGGAGGGCGGGGAGGCCCTCGGGCTCCGGGGACCCTAACAGGCACCTGCGCCCCGGGAGAGTGCGCCGAGCTCCCCAAGGGCTGCAGCGCGCACGGCGGGACCCGGAGCAGCTCGGGGGGCTCGGGGGCGGCTCCGCGGAGGGGGCTGCGGGGTGGGAGCAGCTCGGGGGGCTCGGGGGCGGCTCCGCGGAGGGGGCTGCGGGGTGGGAGCAGCTCGGGGGGGCTCGGGGGCGGCTCCGCGGAGGGGGCTGCGGGGCGGGAGCAGCTCGGGGGGCTCGGGGGCGGCTCCGCGGAGGGGGCTGCGGGGGGGGGAGCAGCTCGGGGGGCTCGGGGGCGGCTCCGCGGAGGGGGCTGCGGGGCGGGAGCAGCTCGGGGGGCTCGGGGGCGGCTCCGCGGAGGGGGCTGCAGGGCGGGAGCAGCTGGGGGGGGCTCGGGGGCGGCTCCGCAGAGGGGGCTGCGGGGCGGGAGCGCGAATCCAACAGTGCAGGCCCCGCAGCACAGGGCGCCGGGACACAGCCCAGGATCCGGCCTCCCCCGGAACAGGCAGAGGCCGGGAGGGCCCAGGACCATGAGGACGCTCCTGCCCCGAGCTGAGCAGATCAGTGGCCCCGCCCCGGAGCCTCCAGGCCCTGCAGACGGAGAGCTCCGTGGTGACTGCGGGGGCTGACTCCAGGGCTCCAGAGCTGGCCCCGCCACTAGGGCTGTTGCTCCTGGGGCCTCACGGGGTAAACAACCCCCACTGAGCCCTGCACCAGGCAGGGGCAGAGCAGCTCCCCCAACTGCTAACACCTGAAAATCAGCACAGCAGGCCCCTCCCCCAGAAGACCAGCTAGACGGACAAGTTCCAGGAGAAGTCAAGGAACTTAAAGTACACAGAATCAGATGATACTCCCCCGTGGTTCCTTTTTTTTTTTTTTTTTTTTTTTTGCTTTTTGATTTGTTTCCTTCCCCCACCCCCCTTTTTTCTCCTTTCTTTCTTTTTCTTTCTCCTTTTCTTCTTTTTTTTTCGTTTTTTTTCCTTTTTTTTCTCTTTCTCTTTTCTTTCCTTCTTTCTCTCCTCTCTTTTTCTCCTTTTCCCAATACAACTTGCTTTTGGCCACTCTGCACTGAGCAAAATGACTAGAAGGAAAACCTCACCTCAAAAGAAAGAATCAGAAACAATCCTCTCTCCCACAGAGTTACAAAATCTGGATTACAATTCAATGTCAGAAAGCCAATTCAGAAGCACTATTATACAACTACTGGTGGCTCTAGAAAAAAGTATAAAGGACTCAAGAGACTTCATGACTGTAGAATTTAGAGCTAATCAGGCAGAAATTAAAAATCAATTGAATGAGATGCAATCCAAACTAGAAGTCCTAACGACGAGGGTTAACGAGGTGGAAGAACGAGTGAGTGACATAGAAGACAAGTTGATAGCAAAGAGGGAAACTGAGGAAAAAAGAGACAAACAATTAAAAGACCATGAAGATAGATTAAGGGAAATAAACGACAGCCTGAGAAAGAAAAACCTACGTTTAATTGGGGTTCCCGAGGGCGCCGAAAGGGCCAGAGGGCCAGAATATGTATTTGAACAAATTCTAGCTGAAAACTTTCCTAATCTGGGAAGGGAAACAGGCATTCAGATCCAGGAAATAGAGAGATCACCCCCTAAAATCAATAAAAACCGTTCAACACCTCGACATTTAATAGTGAAGCTTGCAAATTCCAAAGATAAAGAGAAGATCCTTAAAGCAGCAAGAGACAAGAAATCCCTGACTTTTATGGGGAGGAGTATTAGGGTAACAGCAGACCTTTCCACAGAGACCTGGCAGGCCAGAAAGGGCTGGCAGGATATATTCAGGGTCCTAAATGAGAAGAACATGCAACCAAGAATACTTTATCCAGCAAGGCTCTCATTCAAAATGGAAGGAGAGATAAAGAGCTTCCAAGACAGGCAGCAACTAAAAGAATATGTGACCTCCAAACCAGCTCTGCAAGAAATTTTAAGGGGGACTCTTAAAATTCCCCTTTAAGAAGAAGTTCAGTGGAACAGTCCACAAAAACAAGGACTGAATAGATATCATGATGACACTAAACTCATATCTCTCAATAGTAACTCTGAATGTGAACGGGCTTAATGACCCCATCAAAAGGCGCAGGGTTTCAGACTGGATAAAAAAGAAGGACCCATCTATTTGCTGTCTACAAGAGACTCATTTTAGACAGAAGGACACCTACAGCCTGAAAATAAAAGGTTGGAGAACCATTTACCATTCGAATGGTCCTCAAAAGAAAGCAGGGGTAGCCATCCTTATATCAGATAAACTAAAATTTATCCCAAAGACTGTAGAGAGAGATGAAGAGGGACACTATATCATACTTAAAGGATCTATTCAACAAGAGGACTTAACAATCCTCAATATATATGCCCCGAATGTGGGAGCTGCCAAATATATAAATCAATTATTAACCAAAGTGAAGAAATATTTAGATAATAATACACTTATACATGGTGACTTCAATCTAGCTTTTTCTATACTCGATAGGTCTTCTAAGCACAACATCTCCAAAGAAACGAGAGCTTTAAATGATACACTGGACCAGATGGATTTCACAGATATCTACAGAACTTTACATCCAAACTCAACTGAATACACATTCTTCTCAAGCGCACATGGAACTTTCTCCAGAATAGACCACATACTGGTCACAAATCGGGTCTGAACCGATACCAAAAGATTGGGATTGTCCCCTGCATATTCTCAGACCATAATGCCTTGAAATTAGAACTAAATCACAACAAGAAGTTTGGAAGGACCTCAAACACGTGGAGGTGAAGGACCATCCTGCTAAAAGATGAAAGGGTCAACCAGGAAATTAAGGAAGAATTAAAAAGATTCATGGAAACTAATGAGAATGAAGATAAAACCGTTCAAAATCTTTGGGATGCAGCAAAAGCAGTCCTAAGGGGGAAATACATTGCAATACAAGCATCCATTCAAAAACTGGAAAGAACTCAAATACAAAAGCTAACCTTACACATAAAGGAGCTAGAGAAAAAACAGCAAATAGATCCTACACCCAAGAGAAGAAGGGAGTTAATAAAGATTCGAGCAGAACTCAACGAAATCGAGACCAGAAGAACTGTGGAACAGATCAACAGAACCAGGAGTTGGTTCTTTGAAAGAATTAATAAGATAGATAAACCATTAGCCAGCCTTACTAAAAAGAAGAGAGAAAAGACTCAAATTAATAAAATCATGAATGAGAAAGGAGAGATAACTACCAACACCATGGAAATACAAACGATTTAAAAAACATATTATGAACAGCTATACGCCAATAAATTAGGCAATCTAGAAGAAATGGACGCATTCCTGGAAAGCCACAAACTACCAAAACTGGAACAGGAAGAAATAGAAAACCTGAACAGGCCAATAACCAGGGAGGAAATTGAAGCAGTCATCAAAAACCTCCCAAGACACAAGAGTCCAGGGCCAGATGGCTTCCCAGGGGAACTCTATCAAACGTTTAAAGAAGAAACCATACCTATTCTTCTAAAGCTGTTTGGAAAGATAGAAAGAGATGGAGTACTTCCAAATTCGTTTTATGAGGCCAGCATCACCTTAATTCCAAAACCAGACAAAGACCCCACCAAAAAGGAGAATTACAGACCAATATCCCTGATGAACATGGATGCAAAAATTCTCAACAAGATACTGGCCAATAGGATCCAACAGTACATTAAGAAAATTATTCACCATGACCAAGTAGGATTTATCCCTGGGACACAAGGCTGGTTCAACACCCGTAAAACAATCAATGTGAAAAAAAAAAAAAAAAAAAAAAAAAACAATCAATGTGATTCATCATATCAGCAAGAGAAAAACCAAGAACCATATGATCCTCTCACTGGATGCAGAGAAAACATTTGACAAAATACAGCATCCGTTACTGACCAGAACTCTTCAGAGTGTAGGGATAGAGGGAACATTCCTCGACATCTTAAAAGCCATCTATGAAAAGCCCACAGCAAATATCATTCTCAATGGGGAAGCACTGGGAGCCTTTCCCCTAAGATCAGGAACAAGACAGGGATGTCCACTCTCACCACTGCTATTCAACATAGTACTGGAAGTCCTAGCCTCAGCAATCAGACAACAAAAAGACATTAAAGGCATTCAAATTGGCAAAGAAGAAGTCAAACTCTCCCTCTTCGCCGATGACATGATACTCTACATAGAAAACCCAAAAGTCTCCACCCCAAGATTGCTAGAACTCATACAGCAATTCGGTAGCGTGGCAGGATACAAAATCAATGCCCAGAAGTCAGTGGCATTTCTATACACTAACAATGAGACTGAAGAAAGAGAAATTAAGGAGTCAATCCCATTTACAATTGCACCCAAAAGCATAAGATACCTAGGAATAAACCTAACCAAAGATGTAAAGGATCTATACCCTCAAAACTATAGAACACTTCTGAAAGAAATTGAGGAAGACACAAAGAGATGGAAAAATATTCCATGCTCATGGATTGGCAGAATTAATATTGTGAAAATGTCAATGTTACCCAGGGCAATGTACACGTTTAATGCAATCCCTATCAAAATACCATGGACTTTCTTCAGAGAGTTAGAACAAATTATTTTAAGATTTGTGTGGAATCAGAAAAGACCCCGAATAGCCAGGGGAATTTTAAAAAAGAAAACCATATCTGGGGGCATCACAATGCCAGATTTCAGGTTGTACTACAAAGCTGTGGTCATCAAGACAGTGTGGTACTGGCACAAAAACAGACACATAGATCAGTGGAATAGAGAATCCAGAAGTGGACCCTGAACTTTATGGGCAACTAATATTCGATAAAGGAGGAAAGACTATCCATTGGAAGAAAGACAGTCTCTTCAATAAATGGTGCTGGGAAAATTGGACATCCACATGCAGAAGAATGAAACTAGACCACTCTCTTTCACCATACACAAAGATAAACTCAAAATGGATGAAAGATCTAAATGTGAGACAAGATTCCATCAAAATCCTAGAGAAGAACACAGGCAACACCCTTTTTGAACTCGGCCATAGTAACTTCTTGCAAGATACATCCACGAAGGCAAAAGAAACAAAAGCAAAAATGAACTATTGGGACTTCATCAAGACAAGAAGCTTTTGCACAGCAAAGGATACAGTCAACAAAACTCAAAGACAACCTACAGAATGGGAGAAGATATTTGCAAGTGACCTATTAGATAAAGGGCTAGTTTCCAAGATCTATAAAGAACTTATTAAACTCAACACCAAAGAAACAAACAATCCAATCATGAAATGGGCAAAAGACATGAACAGAAATCTCACAGAGGAAGACATAGACATGGCCAACATGCACATGAGAAAATGCTCTGCATCACTTGCCATCAGGGAAATACAAATCAAAACCACAATGAGATACCACCTCACACCGGTGAGAATGGGGAAAATTAACAAGGCAGGAAACCACAAATGTTGGAGAGGATGCGGAGAAAAGGGAACCCTCATACACTGTTGGTGGGAATGTGAACTGGTGCAGCCACTCTGGAAAACTGTGTGGAGGTTCCTCAAACAGTTAAAAATATACCTGCCCTACGACCCAGCAATTGCACTGTTGGGGATTTACCCCAAAGATACAAATGCAATGAAACGCCGGGACACCTGCACCCCGATGTTTATAGCAGCAATGGCCACGATAGCCAAACTGTGGAAGGAGCCTCGGTGTCCAACGAAAGATGAATGGATAAAGAAGATGTGGTCTATGTATACAATGGAATATTACTCAGCTATTAGAAATGACAAATACCCACCATTTGCTTCAACGTGGATGGAACTGGAGGGTATTATGCTGAGTGATGTAAGTCAGTCGGAGAAGGACAAACATTATATGGTCTCATTCATTTGGGGAATATAAATAATAGTGAAAGGGAATATAAGGGAAGGGAGAAGAAATGTGTGGGCAATATCAGAAATGGAGACAGAACGTAAAGACTGCTAACTCTGGGAAACGAACTAGGGGTGGTAGAAGGGGAGGAGGGCGGGGGGTGGGAGTGAATGGGTGACGGGCACTGGGGGTTATTCTGTATGTTAGTAAATTGAACACCAATAAAAAAATAAATTAAAAAAAAATAAAAAAAATAAAACTCCCCAATATTTGTTTTCACAAAGTAACCTGAAACTAAAATTACTTTCCCCCATAATTGGGCTGGTCTTGGGGAGGGTAGTGGGGAGGGTAGTGGGCTGAGGCAAAAAATAAATCTGCATGTTTAATTTAGCCTATTTATTACTCTCCAAATACACTTATAGAGCATTTAATGGTTATTTAGAATCTTATTCTATTTACACCGTGCAGAACATCATAAAGAACAGCAGGTCTCTAAAACATGCCAATGGTTCCAGTTTTTATATCTGTAATATAGCCATAAAACACTTGAAGACACATGTAAATTTGTCCTAGAGGAAAAACACAGTCGGCAACTTCAGCCACAGCAACTTCTTGCTAGACACATCTCCAAAAGCAAGGGAAACAAAAGCAATGTTGGGACTTCATCAAGATAAAAAGCTCTGGCACAGCAATGGAAGCCGTCAAAAAAACCTAAAAGGCAACCTACAGAATGGGAGAAGATATTTGCAAATGACTTATCACGTAAGGTCTAGTATCCAAAATCTATAAAGAACTTATCAAACTCAACACCCAAAAAACAAAAAATCCAATCAAGAAATAGGCAGAAGACATGAACAGACATTTCTCCAAAGAAGACATACAAATGGCCAATAGACATGAAAAACTGCTCAACATGACTCAGCATCAGGGAAATACAAATCAAAACCACAAGATATCACCTCATTTGGGTCAAAATGGATAAAATAACAACTCAGGCAAGGATGTGGAGAAAGGGGAACCCTCTGACACTATTGGTGGGAATGCAAACTCCTGTAGCTACTGGAAAACAGTATGGAGGTTCCTCAAAAGGTTAAAAAATAGAACCATCCTACAACCCTGCAATTGCACTACTATTTATCCAAAGGATACAAACATAGTGATTTCAAAGGGGCACATACACCCCAAAGTTTACAGCAGCAATGTCCACAATAGCCAAATTATGAAAAGAGCCCAGATGTCCATCAACAGATAATGGATAAAGAAGATGTGGGGTACTCACTTACTCAGCCATCAGAAAGAATGAAAACTTGCCATTTATAATGACGTGGATGGAATTAGAGGGTATTATGTTAAGGGAAATAAGTTGGAGAAACACCAATACCATATGATTTCACTCACTTGTGGAATTTATTAAACAAAACATATGAGCACAGGGGAAGGTAAGGAAAAATAAAGTAAAATGAAAACAGGGGAGTCAAATCGTAAGAAACTCTTAACCCTAGAAAACAAACAGGGTTCCTGGAGGGGAGATGGGTGGGAGGATGGGGTAAGTGGGTGATAGGCATTAAGGAAGGCACTTGATGTAATGAGTACTGGGTGTTATATGAAACTGATGAATCACACAATTCTAACCCTGAAACTAATAATAAGAAAAAAAGCACATATAAATTTGAAGTAAAGGCAACAGAAGCCTTATATAGAGTTTTTAAGGTTATCTGGTTGTGAGGATTAGTAACAAAATTAGAGCTCTAGTTTCTGAACAACATTCCAGTATTAAATGAAATCTATCCTTACAACCATTAAGGGAGTATTTTAGAAATCATTATCATTTAGGTAGTCTAAATTGGATTAGAGTTTTCTGGAAAATCAAAGATTAATATGAACAAATATAAAAAATATAGAATACAAGGAAAATTAATTATTGCTATAGCTATTGAAACCAATCACAATTATAAAGCATATTAATTTCAAACTACCTTATTACTTTAAAACACAAAAACAGAGCTCTGAATGACATATGATTTAAAAGTATTATAAAGTTTGCAAAATTTATTTAATTTTATAACTCCTAGACATAGAATAAAAGGTTAAATTCAAATATTGGTAAGGATTTGGTACAACTGATAGTTTAGGTTTCAGTCCACAGATTTTGAGATATTTTTGTAAAATTTTTAAAGTATTTTGGAACACAGCCATATCAATTAGATATTGTCTATGGTTGCTTTTGCACTAAAATAGGAGAACTAGGGCAGCCCAGGTGGCTCAGCAGTTTAGTGCCGCCTTCAGCCCAAGGCCTGATCCTGGAGACCTGGGATCCAGTTCTACGTTGGGCCCCCTGCATGGGGCCTACTTCTCCCTCTGCCTGTGTCTCTGCCTCCCTCTCCCTCTCCCTCTCCCTCTCTCTCTCTCTCTCTCTCTATCTCTCTGTCTCTCCTGAATAAATAAAATCTTAAAAAAAAAAAAATAGGAAAACTAAGTAGTTGCTAGAGACATTATTTGGCCCCAAGCCTAAAATATGCACTATTTGCGCTCTTAAGAAAAAGTTTCCCAAACTCTGGTAGCACATTGTAGGTAGCAGTTTAAATTACAGTTTTGTATGTGAATTTAGTAATAAAATCTTAGTACATTTTAACTAGTTAATTCTATTTTTAGACATCTATGCTAAGGAAATAAAGGAAGTGATTTATATCAAGAATTTCATATACAGTTATTTATAATGACAATATTTGAAACAATCTGTATCTCCAAAGATGAGGAATGATTAAGCAAACTCTGATGCATTCAATTGTCAAAACAGTACATAGTATAATCTTTAAAACCTTGGTTATGAAGACTATCTGATAATGAAAACATGCTTATGACAAATTTTAATTGCAATTTAATAACTGGTAAAATAAATTGGGGTAAAACTAGAAGAATACACATAAAAATTTTTAATGGTTTGTAATTGGGTGATGAGTTAATTTTCTACTTTCTAGATTTTTTTTAACTTCCCATGGTGAAGACTTAATTACTTTTACAATAACAATTTAAAATACTGTATCTATACATTTCACTTTATGTTTTAGATGATAAAGCGGATTTTGTTATTTCTCTGCTCAAACACTGTCTTCCAACCCCCTTTGCATTAAATTGAAACAACATAACCTACAAGCCATGCCCAATCTCATCTCTGGCACTCTCCCGATAGTGAGTACACCCCAGCTATCCTTAAACATACTGAATTCTTCACTGTCTGTCAACTGTATGGAGGCCCGTCTTTGAACAACCTATCAAATTAGGTATTTTTCATCACAGTATCATTGTTTCTTATTATTTAATGTTTATAATCACATAAGTTTTTGATTACTCATTATCTACCTCCTCAGATGGAGTGGTCTCATGACATCAGAGACCATCTCTCTTCACATATATCCAATGCCAAGGACAGTGTTTGGGACATAGAAAATACTGAATTTAATGAATCAACTTATGATAAATTATTGCATTTATCTTTACTCTTTCAGGCACTTATTATAAAATGTAATTTCATTTCATCCAGAAGCAATTATTTGAAAATATGCTTCAAATCAAAGTATATTCCAAATACTACTTAAGACATAATTTATTACTGATAACAAAAAGAAGTATTCTTGGCCTGGTTTCCAATATTCCAGTGTGACAGCATTTTTGGGTTAAGCCTTTTATTAGATTACATAAATAATATAATATAGGATAATTGGAGATATCTTACAGTCAACAAAAAAGTAGAAAAAAATACTTTTAATCAGTATTAACAGTTTGGTGTAGATGAAACACCTAATATTTGAGGATTTAAACTCCAGCTGTTTCAACATGTCTATACTGTCACTACATGAAGCAGGTATCCTAATGTATTTTCTAAAATAATAACTGGCATCACATTCTATAGATGTTTCTTAATGTTTTATGGTAAGTCTTTTCCTGTGTCCATTTTAATAGATAGCTTTTTTTTTTTTTTTATTCTCCAGCCTTCCTTTCACTTTAGATACCCATTATTCTCCACTTGAACCTAAACTGTCTCTTACTCCAGCAGTTGCAGCAGGGACCAAACCTACATGGGCTCCTACCAACTCCATACAAGGTAATCTGACAAAGCCTACATTGATGCCCATCTAATACACCCCTTATTCTGGACTTATGGCCCCTCCCTCCCAGCTGACTCCTAAGATATGGAACAGTGCAGTACCTCATTCAGTGCCCACAATACATAAACCAGCTGGAAGAATAGCAAAAGATAGCACTCTGAGGAGTGGAACCTTTATCAATGGAATAGGGTAGCCTGTAAAAAAAAAAAGTCTTTTCCAGAAAGAACAGTATGGGAAGTAGGGTAGACAACTAGATACTCCCTCCCCAGATGGCTCTCCTTCCATTCCTTATATATAAACTTAATCCTGAGACTATAATCCCTAATAACAGAAGCGCATGAGCCCTGCTTTTTGAGGAACCCAAGACTCTCTTCTTTGTTGCTTCTAGCAAAAGCATTCTAGTTCTTTCTAGAGAATTATCCCACCCTCTCCCCTGAAATCACATATACTTTAGTGATCAATCAAACGTTCTGTATTTCCCTGCCTAAAGAACAAGCATGTGAACAAAACCAGGTATCTTAAACTGATCTTAACTTGCCTATTTAAATCAATGTCTATTTCATTTTACTTCATGTATATAATTTAACAAAACCCCTCTCTCCCTTACTCCTCTCTTTTCCTCCATTTTTTAGCTACCATTTACAGAGCTAATATATACAAGAGATCATGTTAGGTTCTCAAAGTACAAACAGAATAAACAGCATTCTCAAGATGTACAGGAATCTTGAAATGGAATGGAAAGGAGGAGAATAAACAATTATAAAAAGGGGGGAAATCAGTTTCAGAACTATGTAAGAATACATACTTCAAAACAAGAAGGAAAGCTACACAGCACAAGTGATTTCTGAGTAAATTTATGAATGATTCTGCCAACTAGAAGAGAAGCAAAAAAGGAGATTCTGGGAATAGAGATGAGCTTATTAAAAACATGGATAAGAGAGAATATGGTAATATTTAGCAACACCCAAGTAGCTTAAAATGGCTACAGTTAAGGAAATGTAGAGCCTGTGAGCAGGTCATGAATGTCCATTTAAGGAGTTAATATTTTATTCTGAGAGTATTAAATACTACTGACAACTTTCAAAGCTGCAGGAAATGAAATCTCAAGTGTGCATTTCAGAAACATCAAAACGAATGGAGCATAGACTATGAACTGAGGGTTAGAGGCAAAATGGATAAACAATGTTATTTGCAAACTACTTTTATGATTAATCAGAAATTCAGGGCATAATCTACAAAGGCATAACCTGAGACAGTAAAAGCCAGATAGAAATATTATTTGACAGGTAAAAATAATATTTTACAACTAAATATATGTAACTACACACAAGAATTACTTGAGCTACTCAGAGAATACAGTGGCACAATTATTGATGAAATGGACTAAAATAAGAAATGGGTTTGAAGGAAAGGATAAAGATAGCAATTTGGGAAATGGGAAATATGGGATGTCTATGGGACACCAAGGTAAAGATATTTATTAGTAATCAAAATATACAGCTAATTTTTTTTTGTGGGATTCCTGGGGCTAGGACTATAATTGAATTATAGGAAAGGAAGGAATTATATTAATCAAATTACAATCATAACATAATAGAAATGAATTTAAATATGAAACAATAAACAATGAAGGTACTATGTATATATGTAAATATAGCTAAGAGTATGGCCTGGGAAAAAAATAACCTAGAGACTATTCTTCAAGGAAATGAGATGGTAAATGCCCATCAAAAGAAAGGAGACATCTGAAATGGATATTAAAGAATGGTCAAAAGGATAGAACCAGGATACAAAAACATCAAGATCTACTTCTTTTTCTTAAGTATTTTCAAGAAAATTGTCCAAAGCACCAGATGCTGATCAAATCAAGCTTTTAAAAATCATTTTATTTTATGTATGTAGCAGTGGTATTTTCACTGAGGTTTTTTTTTCTGTTGGTTCTCTTTCTTCTAAATTGGTTTCTCTGTTCTCATGAACTCTTGTAAATAGTAGCAAATGGCCAAAGGAAGGTTCAAGAGTATAACCTACTCACTTGAAAACAGTAAAAAAAAAAAAAAAAAAAGGAAACACAACAGTAGTTTCTCTTTCCGAGTAACTTCAATACAAGTCTTATAAATAAATCTCCTTGGACTGGGTTGGTTCATAGGATCACAGCCATACCAATCACATCAAATAAAAAACAAGAGTTCGAGCCACAGTCACGTGTTCAGTCTTAAGCACTATCCTGTGAAATCAATCCCCCCCTTCAGTCTATAGCTTAGAGCTATTATCAGATAAGAGAAAAATGGATGCTGAATAGGCAAAAACAAAAGAAATGTCATACTTCACACCTATGAGTTGTAACTGCTTGTGTTATTATGAGTTTCTTTTTTTTTAAGATTTTATTTATTTATTCATGATAGACATAGAGAGAGAGAGACAGAGACAGAGACAGAGACACAGGCAGAGGGAGAAGCAGGCTCCAGGCCGGGAGCCAGACGCGGGGCTCAATCCCGGAACTCCAGGATCAGGCCCTGGGCCAAAGGCAGGCGCTAAACCACTGAGCCACCCAAGGATCCTATTATGAGTTTCTAAATGCAAAATTTTAGTTTTATTAATAAATTCTCAACTTCAATGTTGCAAAAATAGTACAAAAAACTCCAAAATATCCTTTAAACAAATCCACTAACTATATGAATTTGAACCCAATTCCTTTACACATATAGATACATCTGTGTGTACACACACACGTGTGTAGAATCTTTTACTGATCCATTTGAGAATACACTGAATATACGTTGTCCATTTACCTCTGAATATGTCAGTGTGCATCACTAAGAACAAGGACACCCTCTTACATAAATGTGTTTTTGAACAAATGTGAATTTTTAAGTCTTTCCTAATATTCAAAGCTCCTTAATTAAAAAAAAAAAAAAAAGAAAAGTCTGTCTCACAAAGTCTCTTAATATTCCTGGAAAGAAAAGATATTTCCATTACAAATAAAGAGAAAATGCAACATCACTAAAACGAAGTAAGTATTCCTTGGCTCATTTCTTTTAAAACATGTGATTTTCATTACTGAGAAGTTTTCAGTGCTTGCCAGTAGTCATAGAAGAGATTCAAATTTCATTTAGAAAGTTCTCCACTCCCAGGTGAATCATAATCAATGTCCACAACCCCTGATATAGTAAACCAATTGATTATACATCTACCCTCCCAACCCCCAGAGTCTGCCAAGTCCAGCCAGTGGAATGCCAAAGCACAAATGTTTAACATCCAGATGGTGATGGTACATGGAAAGATGACATGAATTCTTCATAGGAATCTCAACAGAGTTCATCTGAATTTGGCACACTCTGAGCCTCATTTTCTCCAGTTTAAAGAGTTTCCTGTCAGGCCAAGATAGAGTAACAAGTCCAGATTTACCATCCTGTGTGAAACAACCCAAAATACTAGAAAATATGTATGAAACAAAGGTATGCAAAACACTGGAAATCACATACAAAGGACTATGACCCTGACAAATGAAAAACAAGAGAGGGGAGCCCTACAACTATCCTTGAGACAAATTTCAGGATATGGTGCAGAAAGAGGAACCAAAGCCCAGCACTCTCCCCAGTTAGAGACAGAGCTGAAAATATAAGAAAATCAGTGGTTTGATTTCTCAAGAAAGAGTACCACAGGGGAGACAGTTGCACAGAGAACCCCATAGGCCTTCAGAGGAACTCCTTCAGTATTAAGCAGACAGAAGAAAGAAAAACAGACACACAAATGGCCAATAAACACACATACAGCTGTTCAACTTTATTAATCATAGGAAATGCAAATCAAAACCACAAAGACATACCACTTCACACCCACTAGGATGGCCATAACGAGGAAAAAAAATAGAAAATAACAAAGGATGTAGAAAAACAAAACTCAATAGATTGCTGGTATAAATACAAAATGGTTCAGCTGCTAGGTAAACAACTTGGAGACTCCTCAAAAAGTTAAACATAGACCCAGCAATTCCATTCCTATGTTTATTCCTCCAAAATTGAAAACAAGTGCTCCAATTTATGTATATACATATTGTGTATGTATATAGAGTATATGCACACACATGTTCATAACAGCACTATTCACAATTGCCAGAAAGCGGAAACAATTCAAATGTCCATAATGAATGAATGGATAAACAAACATGGCATTTAAAACAATGGAACATTATTTGGCCACCAAAAAAAATGAAGTACTAATATATGCTACAATGTGGATGAACCTTGAAACAATATGCTAAATGGAGCTAGAGCAAAAAGACCATACATTTTGAGAGGGAAATGAAGGGGAACCAGACAATATGACTGAGAAACACTCAGAGAAATAGAAGAGCAACTGGGGTGCCTGGATGGCTCAGTTGATTAAGCATCTACCTTCAGCTCAGGTCATGATTCCAGGGTCCTGGGATTGAGCCCCTACATAAGGTTCCCTGCTCAGTGGGGAATCTGCTTCTCTCTCTGCCCCTCCCCCCACTAGTGTTTTCTCTCTCTCTCTCTCTCTCTCTCTCTCTCTCTCTGTTTTAAATAAATAAATAAATAATCTATCTTAAAAAAGAAAAAAGAAATAGAAGAGCAACCAAGAGAAGAAGAGAATGGAAGAGAGTATTTCTAGAAGAGAGTGATCAACTTTGTTAAATATTGCTTCCAAGTTAGGTAAAATGAGGACTGTGAACTGCCAAGTGAATATAACGATGTTTCAGTCACTAGTAACTTGGACAAGAGCAGTGTTAATGGAGTGGGGAAAGCAAAAGACTGAATGGAGTAAATTCCGAAATAGGAGAAGAGGGGGCGCCTGGGTGGCTCAGTTGGTTAAGCATCTACCTTCCTTTGTAATTTCAGAATCCCAGAATTAAGCCCCTCTGTTCAAGGGGGCAGTCTGCTTCTCCCTCTCCCTCTGCCCTCCACCTGGCTCATGATGGCTGTCTGTTTCTCTCCCTAATAAATAAAATCTTAAAAAAAAAAAAAAAAAGCAAGCAATAGAGACAGTGGGTATAGACAATTCTTTTGAGAAGTTTTCCTGCTAAGAGGGCAAAGAAATGCAGTGGCAGCTGGTGAAAGATGAGATTCAGAGAAAGTTTTTTTTTTTTTTTTTTGAGATGGGAGAGAAAACACGAGTGTGTTTCTACACTGGAGGGAATGCTCTAGCAAACAGGGAAAACTGAATGATACAACTGAATGATTACAGATTTACTGGAGTGACATTCTTGGGTAGGAAAAAGTGGTGGGATAGTGAAAAAACTTTATATGGGAGCCCAGATATTTCATTTACAGTAACTGGAAGGCAGAATACTAATTATAGATGCTAAAAGGTAAGTAAAGGGGTTGTATGAGTGGATGAGAGTCTCTTCTCTTAGCTACACTCTTTTCAGAAAAGTTGGAAGTGAAGTCATCATCCATGAAATGGGTTCAAAGGAGGAGAGTTAGGGATGCAAGAGGGTTTGAAGAGAGGATAACGTGAAAAAACAATGGTTTAAGGAAAGTGTTTCTCACACCTTAGTGTACATAAGAATCACCTAGGGAATTTCATTAAAATGCAGATTATGATTCTATAATTCTAGTGTATACCCTGAAGTTGATTCTCTGAGATGATGCTAATGCTCTGCTACAGAGTAACCATACTTCCAATATTAAAATATAAGTGTGTGGAGGATAAATGGAGTTGGGGTGGTGGAGATTGCCAAGAAGCAGTAAGAACCTTCCTTTAGGAGTTCATAGAATTATAATGATATTAGGAAAATACACAGTCATGTTGACTAATCTCAAAGAGTTTCCTGGCACAATAACAATCTAAACAGCTGTTGCTATCATTTTATCTGAATACAAAAAGGGGTAATCAATGGTTCATATGATCTTTCCGGATGCAAAATAAAAATAATACCAATTTTGAGGTGCTAGGCACTACTCTAAACACTTAGGCTTTGTATCATTAATTTCAACAACAACTGAAGAAAGTAGGTTACACATTAAACTCATTTTATAAATGTTGAGAGTAAGCCCTAGAAAAGTGAAGCTACATAACCATAAAAGGAAAAAAGCTCAGCAGGGAAGATTCAAAACCAGGTCTGTTTGACTGCAAAGCTCTGCATTTATGACTTTTTCTTCTGTAGTATCTCTCAAATAAGTTCTCTCTCCTCTAGTATCCACTTCTGGCTTCTAGTATCCACTAATGATTTTTACAAAATAAGTAATTCAAGTAAATATACGTTCTTCCTATACCCTTTAGTTCTAAGTCTTACTATTTCCTCCATGTGCAATTAAATTTTACTAAAAGCTCTTTTAGTTCCTGTCTTTTTAAACTTTATCTCTAAACCCATCATTTTCCATGCTCTAATGCTATGCAGTAGGCCATGATTAGATGTTTATTAGTTATAATGTAGTCAGGAAAAAAACACTGCTAAAACTTTTCCTATTCTAAACTCAGAAAAAAAGTATAAGTCAATATCTACTTATTTTAACCTAAAACCTAAATGGTCTTTTACACTACAAGTTATGTTTCTTTAAATCAGTATTAGTTCAATTGTGATTGGTAAGCAGGGCAATGATATCAGTCAATATATATAATCAAAAGGTTGTGTTGATTCAGATGTGTTTTTTTCTTAGCACATTTTGAAGCTTTCAGCTTTAATTAAAGAGAAGGTTTTGACAATATATGATGATCTTAAGGAAAAGAATGATAATCCCACAGAAACAGAGTACTTTCCTTCCATGCAAGTAGTGACTACTTAAGCGGCTTCATGAATCACTACATCTTCCATATGCTGAGCTATCTGAAGAAGATGGATATATGTCTTATCATGTACCCTATGTTTAAAAAAAATTGATGAGAAAATCTATATACTGGTATATACTTTTTCATTTTGATGAAACTGATCACTCCTGAAAGCAAATTTCCTCAAAGATCTACTTCTCAAACAAACCATGAGCCCCAGGATTTAAGGCTATCCTAACAAGGATGCTCTCTACAACTGCGAAAGGCTTAACTGTGCCAGTATTTTTACTAAAACTGTTACTGTTTTTCTTAGCACTCTGGTTATATATATAGGTCCATATGTCTTGAGTGGTAATTGCTGCTGCTCCTTTTTTTTTTTGAGTGGTAATTGCTTCTAACCCTATTTTCCCTATAAGTCCTGTTAATTTTATGTGCCAAATGCAAGGATTTTTCAGGAATATATGTAGTGTTATGTAAGAAATGCACATACTACAGAATGCCTTTAAATCACACATACACACACACCTTTGTGTGTGATATACAAAAGATCTAATGAAGCTTCAGTGAATTTCACATTTTAATAATCACAATCTATTAACTTTGAATTATTTGCGATCTTAAATATACATACATGTATACATATATGTGTACATATATATACTTAATACAATCTATTAACTTTCAATTATTTGCAATCTTAAATATACATACATGTATACTTATATGTGTGTACATCTATAGACCTAAATGCAGAGACAAAAAGAAGACAAAAACACTCATATGTACCCAGGTACTACCCATTATTCTAGGCCTGATGATGACTTACCTACCTCAAAATGGTATGATTAAGAAAAGTCAGTAAAACAATAACCTTAGATACTTAATAATTTGACAAAAGAGACAGTCTCCAAAGAGAACAGTCATATATGATGCCCCTAGAACCCATGAATGAGCTATAGGAAAGACCCACTTTAAAGTAGGTGCCCTTCTTTACTCATACTATACTACCTATGGGAGAATAAGACCATTGTTCCTTTATTTCACCATTATATTGAATCTGTCCTCAGTTACTCATTAATTAAATCGCATTCATTAGGCACCAACTAGAATAGGAATATAAGGTACAAAGATAAAGTAAAATAGAACCACTGCTCTTATCAATTTTTCTTTAGTAGAGACACTGAAATAAATAAACAAGCAATACTCTAAACATGTACAAAGTTGAATGGAAACACAGAAAGGCAAAAAAGACTAAACATCCAATGGGTTAGGGTATACCATGCTAGGATAGGTACATTCAACAAAAAATCTAGTAGGGTCAAAATGGCACACAATAGTGACGTACCTACCAAATATGCCTTTGCAACAATTTCTTGAGGATAGCGTCATAGATAGATAATAATCTAATCAAAACCATACCAAATAGTACACCTTCTTCTCCATTTGTATATGTCTTTATGATAGCTGATGGAGAACTACTCTGTCCCTAACTGCTAGTATCTAAGTAGGATAATTCTGCATATTAGGCACCTAGTGACAAAAAAACTAATGTATCTAATAACCTAAGGAAGCAAGACTAACAATCCTGGATATTATTCTCCAAAAACTATCTTAATTAATATCAGAGTGCTTTACAGAGGTACCAGAAATACAACCCTGATATCCCTTATTTATGGGAGATACTGTCTCTGATGCTCTGCTATGGAGATTGTCTTCCATCCTGCTCTCACATGTTTAAACTTTAAGAAAGGGATCAGTAAACTACAGCCTGCAAGCCAAAATCAAAATACTATCTGTGTTTGTACAGATCACAAGCCAAGAAAGATTTTTACATTTTAAAACAGTTGAAAAAGATCAAAAGAATAATATTGTATGCATGATGTCAAGATTATATTAAAATCAAACTTCAGTGTCTATAAATTGTTTTGTTGGAATACAACCATATTCATTCATTTACATATGGTCTATTGTTGCTTTCCTGTTGCAACAAGAGTTAAGTGAAACAGACACCTATGGTTGGCAAAATCTAAAATATTATCTGGCCATTTGTCAAAAGTTTGCTAACCCTTGATAAAAGACTACAAAGGCTCTCCAGCCTTAATATTCAGAGGCACCAAATACCTATCAGTTCCTTAAGACTATAATTGATTATCTGATGGATTATCCTGTAACACTGTTTGATAAGATCACTCTAAAGTTCTCTTCTGAAAAAAAAAAAAAAAAAAAAAGTTCTCTTCTGGTGATAATACCAGATAAATAGCCATTGTTTGCTAAGCACTTATTACTATATGCCAGCTGTAAATCATCTTCATTTTACAGATAAGGAAACTGAGGATCAGGGAGAAGTGATATCTTATTCAAATTTACTATAGCTAGTAAGTCAATACCAGTATTGTCTCCCCCAAAGAAAGCCTTTGGGCATAAACAATAGTGTCTGAAACTAGAATATAGAAAATATAAGAATTGGAAGCAAGGATCTCCCTCAAAAAAGGGAATTTTCCACAGTGACATGAATACTGATGAAATAATCAACAGTCTACAGAAACTAAAACCAACGTCCCTGAAAGAAAGGGATAATCTATCCAAGAAAACCTTTTGCAAGTGACTAAAAACTAAGTGTACATGCCAAAATTGACTCTCACTGTTCCCTTGCTTCTGTCAGTGCTACCACAAATTCTTTTAATTTTCCAAGTTATATAATAGACTAGCTACATCACCTTTTGCTTTTGTAGTAGAACACAACCAACTAGGTATAAATTCATGAAAAAAGTATAACTAGAAAATACTATATATCTTTATTCTGAAATTAAGCCCCTATTTTTAAATATTAACATGTCCTTTGTTTTATGAAATGAAGATGATTATAAATAAATTTTTAAAAATTTCCTTGATAAAAAAGTCGGTAATAAAAAAAAGGAGTAAAATTACATTAAGGAGTTAGCATTGTCTTAGATACACTATCTTCAAGTTTATGACAATGTTTTGGGGGAAAAAAACAGTAGCTTTCCTTTGTAATTAAGTAATACTAATGCATGGGTTTGGTTGTACACAGATTCATAATCTACAGGTCATAGATTTTTATTAGAATGAGCACATTCTTTACTGTATAACTGCTATGTAGTTAATATATATATATTGAATTACACAAATTCTATTTTAAGTCTATACTTAAACTGTTCTTTATTACAAATATTCAAGGATGGGGCATCTGGATGGCTCAGTTGGGTAAGCATCTGCCTTCAGCTTAGGTCATGAATCCCAGAATCCTGGGATCAAGCCCCATGTCAAGCTCCCTGCTCAGCGAGGAATCTGCTTGTCCCTCTTCCTCTGCCTCTCTCACCCTCCACCTGTGGTCTCTCTCACTCTCTCTCAAATCAAATGACATCTTTTAAAAATATTAAGGGACACCTAGGTGGCTCAGTGGTTGAGCTTCTTCTGCCTTTGGCTCAGGTTGTGATCCTGGGGTCCTGGGATCAAGCCCTGCACTGGACTCCCCACAGGGAGCCTGCTTCTCCCTCTGCCTATGTCTCTGCCTCTCTCTGTGTGTCTCTCATGAATAAATAAACCTTAAAAAAAATTCAAGGCTGAACAACATAGTCAATTTGGGGAACTTACTTTTTAAAAATAAGTGTACATTTTTTAATTACATGAAGCACTCAGCATATACTTTCCTTTACTATCTAAAATACAAAATGTCATTATCATGCCCATGTTACTATACTTCCTATCTTTATATATATTGCCCATCATCAATATTGATTTATTTTCTAGAAATTACATAGGACCCACAATCCTGAATTTAACTGATACAACTAAGTTTGCTTTCCAGCCAAATTAGAAAAACCTAAAAAATATTCTTATGGAGGATAACATTAAGGAACCAACTGTTCAACACAAATCTTTAAAATACACCTTTTGAAGAAAATTAATATTCTGACTTTTATGAAAATGTTGCCTTTAAAGGTCCCACAGTTATTTTATGACTATAAAATTCTGTTCAAGAAATACTAAATATGGGAATGCCTGGGTGGCTCAGCGGTTAGGCATGCCTGCTTCTTCCTCTGCCTCTTTCTGTGTGTCTCTCATGAGTAGATAAATAAAATCTTTAAAAAAAAATACTAAATATGTATTTTAAGGTTATTTGAAAAGAACTAGGTATTTTTAAAGATATATATTATGAACTACATAGTTTTAGAGCAGCTTATACATATACAACAGCAATCAAGATAGAATTCACCAAATACATCATACATAAAAGATTTTGAAACATTTAAATCAATTATTATGACAACAGGCAAAATTTGAAACTAAAAATCTTATGGAAATGTTAAGAATTTAATAGTAAAAAATGTCTGATGATCAAAATGTGAACATGCTTTGGAAAGATAATTGCCAAATAGAAGTCTTCCTTAACTTTTTGCCTTTCGTGGTCATCAAAGTCAGGGTGATGAAGGCACTAAAAGTAAATGGCAGGGAACACCAGGCACCACAAGATGGTGCTAATTATCCCCTTACAACTGGCTGGATAGACCACTGCCACTACTCTTCAGATGTGGCCTAAGGTGAAACTCTCAGACCCACAGGGTGGATACCCACCTATAACATCCTCGGGTCTAAGAGGAAAAGCAAAACTTTAACAATTTGGGGAGGTTTTCACTGTTGCTAGTAGAAAAAGGTATGAATTTAAATTTGTCTAGAATTAATATTTGGTATTCATCAAGATTCTTTTCATATAGTCATAGTATTTTACATGAAAAAGTAAAGACTGTCTTTATGCTACTGTCAAATAATACTAATATATATTCAATGAATAAACCACCATCATACACAAATCAAGAGCTATTTATAAACAGTGTTCTTATGTGGGACACTGGTACAAATGATAACAGTCCCTATCATGAAATCCATATTCATACTTACAAAATCTGTTTCCCAGATTAATATTTTTACTTATTTCTGTATATTACTCATCTTCTGAATGTAATGGACTCTTAGAAAAATATGTTAGGGGGCAGCCCCGGTGGTGCAGCGGTTTGGCGCCGCCTGCAGCCTGGGGTGTGATCCTGGAGACCCGGGATCGAGTCCCACATCAGGCTCCCTGCATGGAGCCTGCTTCTCCCTCTGTCTGTGTCTCTGCCCCTCTCTCTCTGTGCCTATGAATAAATAAATAAAATCTTTAAAAAAAAAAAAAAAAAAAGAAAAGAAAAATATGTTAGGCTTTCTCTCAGTTCAGATTCTAAAGGCACTATACCAACTGCTGGAGTCATCCTTCCTTGAGTTGCTTTAAGTCCCTGTTAGACACATGGATGGATGGATGGATGGATGGATGGATGGAAGGAAGGAAGGAAGGAAGGAAGGAAGGAAGGAAGGAAGGAAGGAAGGAAGAGAGAGAGAAGAAAAGCAGTGCTCGGTTTCCAGAAATAAAATAGCAATTTGGAATAAAAAGTTGCTAAAGATAGTTATCCTATTAATTTGTACAGGTACTCAATACTTATATATTTATGATATATTTACGCTTATATATAAAATAACATTTAATCCTCAAAATAAATAATGCCCATTTTACCAATACTTAAACTGGATTTTAGAGTGGTTAAAAAAAAAAAAAGAAAGTTGCCCAAGGTCACACACTCAGCAAGGCCTAACTGACTACAAGGTCTCTTTCCATTATGCCATAAAATGACCATGCTAATATTGGTGAAGGTAGTATATACTGAGTGGTAACTATGTCCCAAGTAATGTATCAAGCATTTTACATCTATTTTCTCAGTTAATCTACACAACAACCCTGAAATATATTATTGTTTTCATTAAAGAGGAGAAAATTGAGGAACCAAGAGGCGGAGTGATTTTGTCAAGGTCCCACAACTAGTAAGCAGTAAGGTGGGATTCAAATCTAACCAATATGTCTACAATAGCTCTGCCACTTAAACATTTCACAGTACTGTCACTCATAAATACATAACTGTTTCCTTTGGGAGTAAAATAAATGGCTGTTTAATGAGAAATAAAACAAAAATGAAGAACCTTTTATTAAGTACATAAAATGGATAAAAATGATAAAGCAGACACTACGGGAAGAGACCTCAAAGAGCTTGAAATCTAAGAAGACACACACAGTTCCTTAATTTAAAAAATACAACAGTAAAAACCACAAAATAAAATAGTTGGAAAAATAAAATGATTAATTACCAATGACTTAAAAAACCAAGATATTAGAAAGGGTAAAATATGATGAACTACACACAAGATTTGACACAAATTTTTAAAAATAAGCAATCACTTTAAATATAGCAGGTTGGGAACATCACTAGAGAAAAGGTAAATATTAACTGAATCATTATGGAGAGATATATTTCAATAGTTGAAAAGGGGGAAGAAAAGGCATTCTGGGCAGTTTAATAATATATGATTGAAAGTATGGATGCAGAAAAGTATAAAGTACATTCATGCATTGATCAATGTGATTAAACAGGCTGTTTTTACAATGAAAAAAATTACAGAAAGGCTGAATGGACTTGATTCATCCATAGCCTTCAAAGCCTAGAGATGAATAAATATGTACACATTTCTACCTAATTACCTACATTGTCTATAATAAATATTTTATCAAGCAAAAAGAAACTAGATTCAAATTACATAAAGAACCAATCAAAAAGAAATTAGCTGATTATGATGGAAAGTAAAGGAAATATAGAAACAAAAAAAACAAATGCAGAAAAGTTGAAGAAATTATTAAATAAATTAGTTTGCAATTTATAAAATATTCAACAAGCAATGCTCAAGATTCTCTATAGTATTTAGTTTTAACTTAACATCTTTATATAGTATATGTAGTAAAATTATAATACAAAACTAAAGCTCACCTTTTAAAATTGCTTAAAAATATGTAAAAATATTTGATTTGTTTTGTGGGGAACAAGAGAAAACTAAAAGTAATCTATACAGTGCTTCATGAAAAACTCCAAAATAAACTATTTCATTTAAAACCTCAGAACAACCCTATGAGAAGTTACTTTACAGAAGAATAAACATAGTCACAGAAGTACATGTTATACCTGAAAGTGTAAAATTCAAACTTAGTTTTTCTGATTTCAACCTGAAAATTCTTTTACATTATTACCATTAGGTCTCATTTTCATTACAGTAAAACTTACAGTGCAAACAAAGAAAGTTTCTGAAAATTACGTATAGTATTCCTTGGACCAGACACACTGATTCTATGTACATAGCACACCTAGCCCTAGAGCAGAGGTTCATACATTCATTCATCAAGCAAATATTTATTAGGTACCAACTATATTCTGGTCAATACACATACAGTAATTAATAAAGAAATAAACAAAAAAAACAAGCACACAAGAAAACATCATATAGTGATAAGGATAATTCAAAGACTTACAGTACTATAGTAGCCAAGAGCATGACTGAATGACTTCTTAATACTGGGTGGTCATGAAGACCGCTCTAGAAAATAGATATATAAGCTGACCCAGAGCTGGCCAAATACAAAATGGTAAAACTACCATTCCAAAAAGGCACAATTAAAACAACAGACCTAAGCAGAAACATAAAGACAATGTAACAAGAACATAGTGGGAAAGGTGGAGAATCATACATTAGATCAGAGAAGTAGGCAGGGGATTTTTAAATTAGGAAAGGCAGTTGGAATTTTCTGTACTCAGTGTGAAAAAAAGAGGGTAGAGAATAACATAAGCTTATTTATAGTAAAGGCAAAAAAAAATCACTCTGTGTGTGATATAAAGAATATAGCAAAGCAAGTCTGAAAGCTTGAAAGCAGAGACACCAATTATAGCTAAAACAGCCTAACCTTTTCCCCACCCAAAATATCAGAGGGAAATTACACTTTCCCACAAGTAACACCAGTAGAGAAGAAGTTCTGACTCCTTGCCCTCTTTCAGAGGTACTCTATTCTTCCACCACTCACTTTCCAACTTCCCTTCTCCCAAGACTAGATAGTATTTTATTTCTTTGTTCTATACTTTTTCCTTTTCCTCTGCCTCAACTAAAGTTCACTCTGGATGCTACTAATCAGAACTGGATTTCTGTCTCAAAAGACTATTGACATTGTCTGCATTAAATATTATTGATACTTATAAGGTTTTGATTCTAGATAAAGGCAACTTAAAAGCTCCATAAACAAAGAGATTTCTGCACAGTATGTTTGCCCTATATAAGAAGATTCTAAAGATAATCTAGACTGTAACAGGCAATTTACAATTAAAAATCCAACTCTGACATGCTTTCTAAATGCAGGCAATTTTTATGTAGTTTTGAGAATAAATATGTAAAGATATTTGAATTCCTAGCATGTGAACACACTAAAAACATCTATGGAAAATTAAAACCACTCTCAGGAATCTGATGAAATATCTAATTTTAGTTTAAGTTGTATTTCTTTGTATCCTAGGATATTTTTTCTCTTTTGTCTAGAAAACAGACTTTGAAATACAAAAGGAAAAAAGGCCTGGAGTAGCAAGCCCATAAAAAATGATTTCCCCCTCAAATGTATGTTTTTAATATTAAGAGTGAAAATTAAAACTCATTTCTCAACTTAACTAAATGTTTTCTTTAAGGCTTAAAAAGCAATCTAGTGATGCTATTCCTATAAAAAAGAATTCTTCACAGTTATTGGGTAAGTCAAATCTCATTTTCTCACAGAAGCAAGGTTATTTCCTTAATCATCAGTCTGATCATTTTGGATATCAATATTATCATATTTAATCAATTTTAGGTAATGCACCTAATTTTACTCTGAAATAACGACTTTTAGAATGGGAAAAAAATCACATAAAATCACAAAATACCATACAACAACAGAATGTAGTCTTCAAAGTTCTTATCTTTTTTTGCTATTTTTTAAAGTGCTACAAATCATGAAGGAGACTTCCTCAAGAATATGGAACCCAGGAGTTACTTGGAAATATAAATATGTTCAATCACTTTTTTTTTTTTTTTTAAAGACCTTGGAGGACATTTAGGTTATATAAATGTGGGCAGCCCAGGTGGCTCAGCGGTTTAGCGCTGCCTTCAGCCCAGGGCGTAATCCTGGAGACAAGGGATCTAGTCCCACATTGGGCTCCCTGCATGGGGTCTGCTTCTTCCTCTGCCTGTGTCTCTGCCTCTCTTTCTCTCTGTGTCTCTCATGAATAAAAAATAAAAAATAATAAATAAATTAAATAAATAAATAAATAAATAAATAGATAAATAAATAAAATGTAATGACAAGAAACAGATCCAGCACTGCCTCTACTGATATCTTTTCCCAATCAGTAATAACAGTAGCCAACAAGTGCTATGCACTGGTTTTTAAAAGAGGCTTCCTATATTAAAGACATATCTTCCCCAAGGGGCACTTAACTTCCCTCAGAGGTATATCTTATGTCTACCTTTAAAATTCAGTGAGCTTTTATTTGTCCTGAAATTAATCACCCTCTAACCCCTCACTACACCACTTTACAGCAGTAAAGGACCTAGAATCCTAGAATACTGAGATTATTTCTTTTAACTTCACATGATTAAATGTTTTCCTATATAAGCTTCTGTCATGCAATTTTCCTTAGAACAGTCGATGGAACTGCTTTTCCTTTTTATCAGATTTTTTCCTCCAGGACTGATATATGGGTGTTAATCAGGAACAGAAGTTATTGCCTATTTTTCTGCTTTTAAGTAAATTTGTTAGAACTTAGAATTTGGAAGAAACCATTTAATCAAACTGTGCTCTTATTACATACATTTAAAATTTTTTTTTGTTTGGAATTTCTTAAAAGAAAAATCCTTCCTCAATCACATAAAAAGCTATTCTCTTTTATTTGTTGGCCAAAGATCACATTTTTTTTGGTTGTATAGAAGTTTTTCTTTTAATCTTTTTAGATTTAGCTTCTTTTGATTACTCTCCATTTCTAAGAATAAACTCTGTGGAGATATTTATGAACCAAGAGATCCTTGTGCTCAGCAGAAGGCTGCAGAAACAAAGTGAGGCTAGAAATAAGGTGATGGAATTCTTCTGAAAGACACTGAATGAGGTTGTTTCATTTATGCAAAGTCTGCCTACTACCAGTAGCAGGAATAATAATAGCATGATATATAACCTGTCAGGGTCTTTAGTTTGAAATTGTTGGAAACAAAATTACTTAAAAAGAAAACTGCCTAAAACCTACTGGTATTACTTTAAAATCAAAATTTGTAAACTATGGAGTTGAACCCATTTTACTAGTCTGTATTCTATTTCCTCTATCAATGTTTGGGAATGCTAAGATTCCACAAGAAGAGGGAAGAAGAAAGTAATCCAACTGATATAACACAAACGAATCTTATAATAAAAGAGATTAAGATCAATTGAGCTCCTCTGTAAAGATCAACTATTCCCAAGTCAGAGCTGACAATTCCCTCTTCCACACTCTCAAGATTTTTTATCTCTTCTAACACTGCCACATATTAGATTTGCCATTACTTAAAGATTTATTTATTTGAGAGAGAGAGAGAGCATGAACAGGCAGAGGGGCAAAGGGAGAAAAAGTAGGCTCCCCACAGAGCAGGGTACCTTGATCCCAGGACCCTAGAGATCATGACCCAAGCTGAAGGTAGATGCTTAACCATCTGAGCCATCCAGGTGCCCCTTTGCCATTGTTTTTAATTGCATCTACTGTGCAAGTCAGAAACCCAGATGTTACCTTTAATATATCTCTCTTGATGACTGTCACACATCATCACTAAATACTGACAATATTACCTCCTAAACAACCCTCAAATTTTTTTACATCTATCTCCAGGCTCCCTACCTAGATCAAACTAGCTATCTCATATAGGAACTACTATCATATCCTCTCTACTAGTCCACCAACATTCACTCTCATGCCAAACATACTGACCATGCCATTTCTTCACATCACAGTTAAAACGACCTTTTCAAACCTCAAATCTAATCCTGTCAACACCACCTTTCAATGGCTTCATATCACTCTACTAGATGAAAAGAGGACTCCTTATAGGGAACACAAGTCTCGGCAGGGTGGCCCCGACCTTCTCTTCAGTTTCACCTTGCACTTTTCTCCCTCTTGCTCTCTCCCCCTACTCACTATATTATGCTCTCACACATTATTGTCAGAAAAGTGATCCTCAAAAAAGAAAAACGAAAGGAAAAGAAAAAAAGAAAACAAAATACGTGATCCTCTTCACCTATACCAATTCCTTAATATCTAAATGGATTTCTTTACTTCAAGAAAGCTTACCCCAATTTTCCAAATAAAGTTGTCTTCCTATTGTATAATCTCTTCTATTATGATTCTTTCCTCTTTGATACTATTACTATTTCAATTTAACATTTATGTGTGTCATTACTTGTCCTTCCAACTTATAAGGCTACAAGGGCAAGTATCAGATATTTATGTGACCGACTGTATCTTTACCACTTCAACGAAAATATGTCAAACATATACAGTATAAAAAAAACCTGCATACTATCATACTTTAAAACAATATAAAGAACATAAGAAAGAATTCAAAATCTGCTCCCTTCCCCCTCTAGTCACCAGAAACAATTGTTAATAGTCTGTTGACTATTCTTGGGAGACATTCTGCATTCTATCACAACTCTGATTGCATAATACATATTGTTCTGGATTTGATTTTCTCCAATATGGATTCTAGATTTTGTGTAAAATATATTCACAAGAGCTACTGAGCTGTACTTCCAATAAGGAATCATCGGTCTTCATAGTAAGAGGAAGAAAAAGCGTGCTATTTTTAAATATGAAGTGTTCCACATTCCTTAATAATAAACTATTCTCCTTTTCACAAGGCAGAAAATAATCTATTTTCAGTATGAAAAATTGGCAACCATCTGAGAGTTGCAAATTTTCTCAAAACAACATTTAAAGATGGCATTTGGCAGAATGTTTTCATGTTATGAAAAAAGTCCCCTAGTTTAACATCGTGCATTTCAAGATGTTTAAACTATACATTAATGTGTTATCATTAAAATTATGGAAGGAATACAAATAATTTATATTTAAGAACAAAATATCCTATGAAAATCCAAAAAATAAAGGCCTTTTTTAATAGCTTCCTCACTCTAAGTCATAGCTCATGATTATTGTACTTTATTATTCCATGAAGATAAATAATATATGGCAATTCTTACATCATTTAAAGCAAATTTTAAAATGTTAATGCCAAGCCTAGTTCTCTGATCAAAATCACCTTATTTGACTTTTAGAATAGATGGTTGTTTTATATGGTTCCACAGGGAAATAGCATCATCTAATTTTTGTTCATGGTATTTAGCATTGCAGAGGCAAAACAAATAACCTCTGAATGTCATCTGAAAAAGTTTATTTTCATCATCCTTTTATTTAACAATATTGATTTCATCTATAATCAGAAATGTGGTGTGTTAAACATGAGCTAAAAACAGTTTATTTTGTTACCAACTTAAAAACATAAGGCTGGGCAGCCCGGGTGGCTTGGCGGTTTAGTGCTGCCTTCAGCCCAGGCGTGATCCTGGAGACCCAGGATCGAGTCCCACGTCGGGCTCCATGTGTGGAGCCTGCTTCTCCCTCTGCCTGTGTCTCTGCCTCTCTCTCTCTGTTTCTCATGAATAAATAAATAAAATCTTAAAAACAAAACAAAACAAACATAAGGCTGTTTGTTCACTATACCTCAATAAAGTTGGGAAAAAAAACCCACATAAGGTCATAAAATTAATCCTAGTAACAACACAAAAAAGTCTTATGATATGCACTTCAGTAGTATTAGGGTTCATGTTTTACCCTAGACAAGCAGATTATAACAATAAAATGATAACTGCCTGATATAGGTAATAGTACCAGTTCAGTAAATCCAAACTTGCTGAAATGAAAAGGGGCAGGTTATATCATGATCTGAACAATATTTCCTAACTTAGTTTCTTTTAAAACTTAGATCTCAAGCTTAAAATATATTGAAATAGCACATGTGCAAAAATGATAGGATTATTTATAATTTTTTAAGGACTTATTTTTTTAGAGAGAGAAGGACAGAGTGTACACACGCAAGCAGGGGGAGGAGGAGATGGAAAGAGAGAATTTCAAACAGACTCCTCACTAAGCATGGAGCCTGATGCAAGGCTCAATCCCATAACCCTGAGATCATTACCTGAGGAAAAAAAAAAAAACAAGGATCAGATGCTCAACCAACTTAGGCACCCAGGTGCCCCGAGGATTATTTGTAATTTTTTAAAATGTTAAATAATTACTAAGAAAAAATAAAAATAGCATGATACATTCAGATGATGTAACAATATAAAGAAAGAAAATGAATGAACCACAGTTACATTGCTAAGATGTACATATTATAACTTGAGTAAGAAAATGAAGGTGTAGGGACACCTGGGTGGCTCAGTGGTTAAGCATCTGCCTTCAGCTCAGGGTGTGATCCCAAGGTCTGGGATCGAGTCCTGAATTAATCTCCCTGCAAGGAGCCTGCTTCTCCCTCTGACTATGTCTGACCCCCACCTCTCTCTCTCTCCCTGTCTCTCATGAATAAATAAATAAAACCTTAAAAAAATAAAAAGAAAATGAAGGTGGGAAAGAATCCAGATATCATGACACCTTTAACAGCTAATTTTTTAAAGATTTATTTATGGGGGGGGGGTGGCATGTATGAGTCATGATAGGAGGAGAGGGAGAGAATCTTGAAGCAGACTCCTCACTGAGTATGGAGCAAACACGAGGCTCGATCCCATGACCCGTGAAATCATAACCTGAGCCAAAACCAAAGTCGGACACTTAACCAAAGAGCCACCCAGGAACCCCACTAACAGCTAATTTTTGCTATGTAACACACCACTCCCAAATTCAGAGGCTTAAAACAACTATCATTTACTTAAGCTTGTTATTCTGCAGGTCACCTTTTTCAGTAGACCCACCTGGAAAGTCTTGATCTCAGCTGAGGCTGACTCTGATATCTGTAGTCAGTTGCCAGATATGCTAGACAATGACTGCTTATAGGTTAGGGCACCTTAGCTCTCATCACCATGGTTTCTCCTATTTAGCTCAAAATTGTTCACATGTCGATCTCAGAATTCCAAATTAAATAAAAGCAAGCTCCAGAATGTAATTCCTTTCTAAACTTCTGCTTTGTCATGTTTGCTAATGTCCTTTTGGCTGTAGCAAGTCACATGCCCAATCCAAATTAGAAGGATGAAGAAACAAACTATATATAATGTGACACTGCAAAAGTCAGAGAAATTTATATCAATTTTTATAATCTACTATAATATCACTTCAAATGAAGCAAAAGAACACTGTATGCATTGCTGAATGTAACATACATACACAAAACATACTAAAAGTATAAAAATATGCATAATAATGATAAGTGCCAGGTTCAAGGTAGTGACCAACTACTGGTTTGCAGAAGGAAAATGAGTAAAGGGAAAAATATAGGGGGAGATTTAACTAATTCTGCAGTTTTCCATTTTACTAGCTGGAAAAAGGATTTATGGATGTTCTTGTAAAATAAATTGCTACACCTTTCAGCATGTCTAATTTCATTTTAAAAACAATTAAAAGAAAATTCCTGTAAAATAAGGATATTAAAAAGGGCCTCCTACATATTACTAAACTATGAAATTTTATAAAATATGACATAGCTTTTTAAAGCCCAGTGAATTAAAAGATCAATTTTACATTATTTGCATAATCAGAAAAGAATAAATACAATAAAAAGGAATAAGTAAAATCTGACACCAGGTAGAAAAGAAATAAAACAAAAACTGTTTAACATATCCATGTTCAATATAGGCTCAGTAGATAATGTACTGTCAAACATGAATAATTCACACTTGTAAAAATATGAGGAAATAAGCCATCATGATCTATGATCAAAAGAATATAAGAGCAGAAACAGAACTTCCAAAACTTTGAAAAACAGCACTATTAAATGTAGATTACAATATACTGTTTGAATTAATTAAATAAAAGATGGAATGGAAAACTTCAAAAAGAAATATAATAAAAAAAGAAGAGAGTGCTGAAAGAGATTTAAAATGAATTTTTAAAAATATCCAATGCAATTATAAACACAGTGGATAGGTTAAATAACAGATTATACAAGAATTAATGCATCTAAAGAAATCACCCAAAATGTAATACACAAAGAAATGTTAAAAATATAAAAGACTGATACAGATACAAGAATGATGGCATGATTGTATACAAAATGTTTTATCAAAGGTTCAGAAGGAGAGAAGAGTGGGGAACAATATTTGAGGAATTATTGGCTGAAAATTTTCCAGAATTGGTGAAAGACACAACTTCTCAGATGCAGAGAGCAAAATGATTCCTAAGTGAGATAAATAAAATGAAAACAGCAACTGAGTAAATTAGGATTAGACTACATAAAATAACGGTAAACAAAAAAATAAAATCAAGTACAGAAAATAGACATATTACTTAAAAAGAAATCACAGACTAACAGTAGACTTCTTAAAAAAAAAAAGGAAAAAAAAACTATCAACCAGAGTTTTATACCTAGAAAAACTATTATTCAAGTTTGAAATAATTAAGGCAAACTTTCTAGACAGTATCCTAGAAAAATTAAATTTATCAAAACTAACTCAACAGGAAATAGAAAATATGAATATCCTATACCTATCAGAGGAACTGAAACAGTTTAAAAATATTAAAAAGAGGAGGAGGTGGTGGTGGAGGGGAGAGGGAATAAGGGAGACAGGAAGATGAGGCTGCAGTGGTGGAAAAAAAAAACAAAGAAAACAAAAGACTTTTTTAAAAAAGAGGTAGAGAAAGGAAGGAAGGTGGCAAGAAATATGGAGGAAGAAGCAACACCAAATAGTTCTATGAAAAAATGCTATAAAACTGATAAAGAGTATTCCAATCTTTAACAAACTCTCCCAGAGAAATTTTTTTTTTAATTTTTATTTATTTATGATAGTCACACACACAGAGAGAGAGAGGCAGAGACACAGGCAGAGGGAGAAGCAGGCTCCATGCACCGGGAGCCCGACGTAGGATTCGATCCCAGGTCTCCAGGATCGCACCCTGGGCCAAAGGCAGGCACCGAACCGCTGCGCCCCCCAGGGATCCCTCCCAGAGAATTTTTTTAAGACAAGTTTTACCAATTTATTTTATAAGTGTAGCAAACTTTCATATCAAATCAAGAATGAAAAACAGTAAGTTCACTAAAGAAAATACAAGCAAAAATATATATACATATGTGCATTCTTCATGATTTATATATTTGGGAGTATACATTAACTTTCGAGCACTGCTTTAGCCACCTCTCAAAAATGTTGACATGTACTATTCCAATATCATTCAGTAATATAAAAATAAATCACGACTAAGATGGGTTTGCTGAAGGATTATAAGTATAATTTAATAATGAAAACTCCTCAATGTATTAAGATATCTACCAGATATATATTTATCATCACATCATACTTTTTCTTTTTTTAAAGATCATATCTATTTACTTGAGACAGAGGGAGAGGGAAAGCAAGAGTACAGAGGGAGAAGAAGACACAGACTCCTTGCTGAGCAGAGAGCCCATCTTAGGGCTTGATTTCAAGACTGCCCAAGATCATGGCCTGATCTGAGGGCAGCCACTTAACTGAGCCATTCAGGCACCCCCACTGCATCATGCTTAATGTAATAAAATATCACAGTTAATGTGGAAACATTAGGATTTTTTAAAATCAGGAAACAGAAGGAGTTGACACTCACCACTTCCAGGGCTGAAAGTCCTAGCCAGTGAATTAAAACACAAGAAATTAAAATATTAAAATTATATGTCTAGGGTATGATAAAAGAGACACCCAAACACACACTAACATATATACAAGATAGAACACAGATTAAGTTCAATCAAGTATCAATTAAAATACAAATACAGGAGCACCTTGCTGGCTCAGTCAGTAGAGCATCCAACTCTTGATCTTAGGGTCCTGAGTTTGAGCCCCTTATTGGGTATAGAAATTACTTAATAAAGTAATAAAAATCAAATATAGATTTTCATGGAACTTGGAAACTTCATTTTTTAAAAAAAGTATTTGTAAGATGCAAACTAATCTTTTGTCAGTCCATAAAATGATGCCTTACAGCCTATTAGTGACTCAGCTGCAGAAAGCCTTGAATATGCAGCAATACCATATAGCAGCAGTCCTGTGCAAATGGGCCAAGATAAGACAATCTGAACCCAATGAGTAACATATCCACACTGACCTGCCAGAGCAGAACATTAACATTGTTCACAAATTATCAGATCCACTTCTGATCCTCTCAAAAATATTGTGTATGATCAACCTGGATGAACTTGGTCAATCAGGAGATGGGAGTGGGCCAAGATATTTCTGTAGCTGCTTGCAGCCCAATTACAAAGCCATGCAGGATATCACAGGGCAGTTCATCAGCAGTAGATGCCCAAAATGGCTGTGCTATCTACCATCCCCTATGACCACTTGATCAAGAAGCATCACAGGGACAAGAAAGATCTATACCAAGCCAAAGGCATAGACCAGGAAACATATAAATTTCTGGTAACTACAGTCTCCAAGAATAGCATGAGCTTCAGGAGGCCTGGATCTGGAATCATTCCACCAGATCATTTTGGAAAACTGCATACCCTGGAATCTTCTGATTGTCATTTACTCCCACACTCCCAACAGTGGTCGCCTGTGAAGCATCTATATTGACACTGGGGATGCTGAAACTGTGGACGGAAGTTTGGGACTTCCTGGAAGCTGACAGTCCCCAAGTGACTGGTGTGAAGCTTATCATCATCACCCACAGATATGATCCTAAAAATGGCAGGCATCCTTGTGGCAAAAGGTGGCATGAGTAATTATGATGGAATAGCATAGGTCTGGTGTAGACTCCATCTCTTCTACTGACTGATAACAATCCCCAACTGATAACAATCGGCACAAATTGGGGTTCTCAGCGTTCTCTTATAAGCATAAAATGAAGAAATACCTGAGTTAAGCAGGGCACGGTGGCATGGCCAATCTTGCATACAAAATCAAGTACACTTGGTGCCTGACTTGGTTGTCATTATAACCAACTGAATGAAATTAATCTCAACAAGCTGATGTAATACATTAGTGAGCCCTTTATAGTGTTATGGCTCACTCTGTGGCAGAAGGAGGCACTTTGGCAAAGAAGGAAGAAAGTCCTCTGCACATCCTGTGGGCCTGATTGGCAGTTGCACCAACTCAGGCTATGAGAACATGGGGGCATTCAGCAGATGTGACCACGCCAGTGCTGACTCATACACACAAGAGCAAATCCCAATTCACCACTGCACTGAGATTCCAACAGACCTACACCACAACTGAATGGAATGGCTATACATAATGTATAGGATGTGGGTGGTATTGTCCTAGCCAACATCTGTGGACACTGTAATGACTAGTAGAACAGGAAGGACATCAAGAAGAGAAAAACTGCAGACATAACCTATAACAGGAACACTTCACTGGCCAAAATAATAAGAACCCTAAGATCCATACCTTCATCACATCCCCCAAACTTACCACAACTCTGGCCAATCTTGGCATCCTTGGGTACAACTCAGAGACTGACTTCCTGACAGGTAAGCATGGCAGGAAGTTTGAGCTGGAGACTCCAGATACAGATGAGCTTTACTAAGTAGAGATCAACCCCCAGGCAAGACACATACCAGCTCCTGTCCCCAGGAATAGCTGTGGGCAGAGGGTAGATGAGAGCCACATCGGGAAGCACTCAGCTCCCAAAGCCTTTTCACAAGTGGAATGGCAAAGACCTAAATGACCTACAGATCCTTATAAAAGTTAAAGAAGAGGAGTTCCTGGCTGGCTCAGTCAATAGAACATGAGACTCTTGATCTCAGGGTTACGAATTTGAGCCCCTGCGTGTAGAGATTACTTGGCTGTAGAGATAACTTAAAAGTTAATTAAGAAAAAAAAAGTCAAAGGAGAGTATACCACTAACTATAACCTAACTGCTGGCACCTGGCTCAAGTTCTGGGGATACCTGGACAGTATCTCTAACAATCTGCTTATTGTTGCTATCCAACAAAAAGAGCAAACCTAACTAACTCTGTGCATTGCTGTCACCCAGGAGTTTTGTCCTATCCCTGACAATGCCCACTAGTATAAGAAACATGGCATCAGATAGGTTGTGATTAGATAGGAGAACCATGGTCCCATGGTGAGAGAGTAAACTACGGCATGTTCATAGGAAAGATTACTACATAAATGACTGAAAAAGAGTTCTAGGAATAAAAACTTAATATTGAACCAAAAAACAATTTTCCAAAGAATACAAATAATAAAGAAATCAAGATATGCAAAATATGAAACTCCAATATTTTTCAATTATAATATATATCCTATAATATATGTATATTATATATATAATATATATCCATAATATATATACTATATTCTGAAAGTATAAAGGCATACATGAGCACAGGAATAATGACTGCTAACTTCAAAACAGTGGCCAATTCTAATATGGTAAAAAGAGAGAAGAATAGGACTAGGGAAGAAAAAAGAGAGATTTAAAATATATTTGTAATGAAATATTCATTACATTCTTCTCCATTTTTATGTCTATTTCAGAATACAAAAAGGCACCTGGCTGGCTCAGTCAGAAGAGCATGCAACTCTTGATTCCAGGGTTGTAAAAAACAAGTTGGCTATAAATATTACTTAAAAATATAATCTTAAAAAAATAAAAGTGGAAAAAAAAAGAAGAACCAGCAATCCATCACAGAGTAGAATAAAATGCCTTCCTATCTTGGGTCTCATTATTAATCACAGGTATTGAAATGTCATGGTAACAATCTCCATCAATTATTACAGTGTTGTAATGCCTGAGCTTCTTAAGTAACAGAATCCTACAACATACAGTTTTCAAAACCGCTACCATGAGACACTGGGTTTCAAAATAATGTTTCTATGGGGGATCCCTGGGTGGCGCAGCGGTTTGGCGCCTGCCTTTGGCCCAGGGCGCGATCCTGGAGACCTGGGGTCAAATCCCACGTCGGGCTCCTGGTGCATGGAGCCTGCTTCTCCCTCTGCCTGTCTCTCTCTCTCTCTCTCTCTCTCCCTGTGTGACTATCATAAATAAATAAAAAATAAAAAATTAAAAAAAAATAATAATGTTTCTATGGGATACTATAAACATCATAATGTAAAAATAATTCAGTATGTTACTATTTTCATTAAATAGCTCTAAAAGTGACATCATTCTTATATTCTAAGCAAAATCAAACTCTTGAATATAAAGTGCATAAGATGTATTCCTTAATACATAATCGAGTTTCTTCAAAACTACTGATTATTATAACTAAAATTTTTTCTAATTATATTAATTAAAGACATAAATGTATCCTAGCAGAAAAACATTCTGCAGGTACTGTAACAGATTACCAGATAAATGATTAGAAAAGGAAGAAAATACAATGCAATAGGCAAGAAATAAGTAAAAAATTTATTGAGAAAAACTAAAGCAAGCCTAAATAAATGGATTCATTTGCTATGTTCAGGATTTGAAAGACTCAATATGGTCAACGTGTCAGTTTCTTCCCAAGTTCAAACACTAATTCAATGAAATTCCAATCAAAATCATTAATAGGACTATAAATAGAAATTGGTAGGTTGACTCTAAAAAAATTTACCTGACAAACAAAGAAGTTAAAATAACCTAAACAATCTTTTAGGGCAGCCCGGGTGGCTCAGCAGTGTAGCGCCACCTTCAGCCCAGGATGTGATCCTGGAGAACCAGGATCCAGTCCCATGTCAGGCACCCTGCATGGAGCCTGCTTCTCCCTCTGCCTGTTGTCTCTGCCTCATTCATTCTCTCTCTCTCTCTCTCTCTCTCTCTCTCTCTCTCCCTCCCTCTCTCTCTCATATGAATAAAAAAAAAAATAACAAGGAAAAAAAACAATCTTTTAAAAATATAAAGTTAGAGGACTCACACTACCTAATGTAAAGATTCAGGATACAGCTACAACAAAGAAGACCAGGGATACTGGCAAAAACATAAACAGATTAATGAAACAGGACAGACATCCCCGAAATAGACCTACAAATATATTGTCAATTGATTTTTAACAAAGATGTCAATGCAATTCAATGAAGGAGGAAAAAGCTCTTCAATACTGTTTTAACAACTGAATAAACAAATGGGGAGAAGTAATACTGAAAACCTTAATCCCAACCAAATACTATTCACAAAAACCAATTTAATATGTATCACAGACTTAAAACTAAAGCTAAACTATAAAGTTTGTAGAAAAAAATTTTACAAGACTTTGATTTCTTAGAAAAATCTAAAACACAAAAAGCATTAATTATAGAAAAATTGATAAATTTGCATCAAAAATTTTAAATTTTGTTCCTTACTGGACTACCAAACTAGAAAAAAAATCCTCCACACATATAAGAATATTTAAGGAACCCTAACAACACTGTGAGAAAAACTACCAATATAAAACAACCAAAATAACTTGGATAATTCACCAAAGAAGGTATCAAGTACCAAAATGAAAAGATTAATCTTTTCATTTAGGTCATCATATAAAAACAAATTAATATCAGCATGGAATACTTTTTCATGCTTAGTAAAAAAGATAAAACTAAAATGGTTACATCAAATACTGACAAGGACATGTATAGAATGACTGTAACTCACATACTGTTGGTGGGGTTGTTAAATCATACAACCCCTTGGGTAGAAGTGTTAGCGTTTGGTTACAAACATACACCTAGCCTGTATTAGCAACTCCATTCCTAAATATGCATCCAACACAAATGGAAAATGTATTACCACAAAAAAGTTGTACAAGAATGTTACAGCATCTTTAATCACAATAATCCCAAGCTGTAAACAACCCAAATGTCCAAAAACAGAATGGAAAAACTGTATCATTACCTGTATACTGGTATCATACTTGACAATAAAAAATAATAAACTACTGACATACAAATCATACATAATTTCAGAAACATGTTGAGCAAGAGTCTAAACAAGTAGATGTATATTTATATATATATATTTACATATTTACATATATATATCTACAGAGAATTATGATGAATGAAAATAAGCCATTCCCATAAAAGTTATATACTATATACAGGCCTCCATTTATATAACATTCTTTAACAAAATTTTTTTATAAAAATGGAGAGTGGATTAGTGGTTGTCATTGATAAGATGTGGGGATGGAGTGGGCTGGAAGGAGAAAGCAGAAGCAAAGTGGATATGGTTATAAAATACCATAAAAAGAAGGTAAAAAGTAAAAGAAGGGATCCTGGTAATGGAACTTCTCTGTACTTTGTGACAGTACATACATAAATCTAATAAATCTAAACATGTGATACAATTATATAGAATGCACCTCCTCCACCTCCACCCCCCCCCCCCCACCACCACCACACACACACACAGGAGCGCAAATAAAAAGAGAGAAATCTGATTAAGATTAGTGAATTGCCCAGAGAAGGACAAACATTATATGGTCTCGTTCATTTGGGGAATATAAAAAATAGTGAAAGGGAATAAAGGGGAAAGGAGAAAAAAATGAGTGGGAAATATCAGAAAGGGAGACAGAACATGAGAGACTCCTAACTCTGGGAAATGAACAAGGGGTGGTAGAAAGGGAGGTGGGTGGGGAGTGGGGGGTGACTGGGTGACGGGCACTGAGGGAGGCACTTGATGGGATGAGCACTGGGTGTTATGCTATATGTTGGCAAATTGTACTCCAATAAAAAATAAATAATAATAAAAAAAGATTAGTGAATTGCCAATATCCTAATTGGGATAGTGTATTATAGTTTTGAAAGATGTAATCATTGAGAGAAAAGGGGTAAAGGGTGGTATAAATGATCTCTCTCTAGTATTTCTCAGAATAGCATGTGAATCTACAATCATCTCTAAATAAAGGGCTTAATTTAAAAAACTTAAAAAACATATATATGCCCTTTATTTTCCTTGCACATCTTTCTCCAAGAAACAGATTCTCTATGCATTTTTATGAACATCATATTAAAATATTTAAACTCTATAGCCCTCCAAACTCATTACTCAGTAGCCACTAAAGTGGTACTACTTAAAGAGACAAGGCAGTATTATTTAAAGAAATTTTGATACATGTATATCTAAACAATTATGATTCCTTCAAGTATGCATCAAACAATAAACAGTAGCAACTGGAGGCCTAAATTCTTCACTACCTAAGCTGGGGAATCACTTTACTGCTTCTTATTAAGGAAATTAAACAATATTGTTATACTTGGCTACCCTGGGATAGAAAACATGTGACTCAATTTTTTCTTTCCTTTCCTATCAAAATGAAATTAATACCAGTACAATCTCAAGTCAAATAAATGGACAAAAAAGTGAGAGTTATTGAAGCCTAATATTTAAAAGTTTATAATTCACATAGGAAAATTTTTCTTGTATTTTTCCACATAGGAAATTTAAGGAATTTTATTATGGGGAATATGAAAATGAATGGATAAAATCTTTTAATCTAAATCTTTTATCTTGACTCTCATTCTGCATATTTAAGAATTTTTTGAAGGATAACCTAAGTCAATGTACATAAAGCACTCAAGTTAAGTAAGGATTTGGATAAGCCTAACATTCACTTTGTACTTGTAAACATCCTTTCCACGATGAGCCTCTAGGGACATTTAAGGAATTTACTGAATAAATTCCTCAGTACATATCAAAGAATATTTAATTTGACCTAAAACACTTGGACTGCTTAGGAAAAAAAAGCAACCTGATCCCTTACTTGCATAAAACGGCCATTTAATGAAAAGACTTACGTGGTAACTGTAAATCTTAGCCTTACTGATTCCTGATTTTCCTATTTCCTTGCAAATATTTAAGACCTATTAAAAATAATGTTTTAATCCAATCATCTTGAGTTTAAAATTCAGCCATTTCCTCTGTGAACCGAAAAACAAAGAACTGAAAATGGGGGCAGCCTGGGTGGCTCAGTGTTTAGCGCCGCCTTCAGGCCAGGGCCTGATCCTGGAGACCCGGATCGAGTCCCACATCAGGCTCCCTGCATGGAGCCTGCTTCTCCCTCTTCCTGTGTCTCTCTGCCTCTTTCTCTCTCTCTCTCATGAATAAATAAATAATAATTTTAAAAAAAGAGATATTGGTAGTTTCAATTCTCTGTAGACATGACTATATAAATTAACATAGTCCCTCCTACCATTATGATTTCCATTTTCCCAGAATACCTGAAAATTTTTAAAAATGGAGCTACACGAAAGGGAATATTCAGGAGATACAACTAATTCAGACTGAGAGTGTGGGAAAGCGAAGCAAGTAGACCACAAAAGGAATAATGCTGGGGACTGAGTCCAGGGGCAAGAACCAAGTATCTTAAATGATATTCAGAAGAGCAATCCTGTTCTTTCACTCTGTTTATGGTACTTGATTAAATTCCCAAATTCTCCTCTTTTCTAAAGTCCGACCCATAAATAAGAAAGTTGATTAAGCACACACACAAAAGAAACCCCATCACTGACCCCTGACTAGGACTTTATATTTTTTATGAATGGCAATAATAATATAACAATGAGGGAAACACTATTATTTAATATCACATATGTGACCAAAAAGTTTTGATAAGAAGTATTTTAACTTTTATAGTACAATTCTAAGTACAATGAATTCTGAAATAACAGCCCCAAGATAACTACTCCAAATATGCCCATATTTTATGCTCTTTTCTAAAATCCTAGGCAAACACTTCTATTTTAGGCATCTATGTTGGTAAAAAAAAAAAAAAAAAAAAAAAAAATTAGAGAATAAAAATGCATACTAAAGAAGTGGTTCCCAAATAGTGGCAGTTTTCTTGGCACATTTTTGGTTGTAGCAACTTGGAAGGTCTACTGGTATCTGGAGATTAAAGATGCTGCAAAATCATCCTAAAACGCACCATACAGTCCCCAACACAAAGAATGATCTGGTCCACAATGTTAACAGAGCCACTATCAAAACATTTTTCTGCCCTAAAAGAATACTGAAGTAATTGGAAGTCACCAGTAAATTAGTTACTGTTATAATTTCTGTGTTGTAGTCTATTTTTAGAATCTGTCAAGATGATAAGAAAGATACTATTTAGTGAAATTCCAAACAGAATATTGTCATGGCACAGAAAAGGAAGGTAAAGATGACTGGGAATGTTCAGTGGTTACATTTAATGTAATCTACTACAGCTGATGGCTCAAAAGAAATAAGCTGTTTCAAAACTGAAATTGGCAGGAATGCTGCAAAAAGGTAAATTTTATTTATAATTTAGAACTAACCGAGATTTTCCTCCTTGATGTAGATAGATTTCCTTGAACTACTATCAAGACCACACTGACATCAGGGCAAAAAATGTAGATGGAAAATTTTGATCACCATTCCTTATGGTGATTTTGTCAAACAAGAATACCGATCACTCTCTCCTTCCAGAATATCTTCAAAATGTATCTTTTCAAAATTATTCATTTGCTTGGAAATAGTGTAGATTCTAATCACAACAGCTGCTCACCTGGTAAGCTAATACTTCATAAGTTGAAAAGTCCTACAGTCTAAGAAATGCCAAACTAAATGGAACCTTAGAAACCATCCTGAGCAGGACTTCGCAATGGAGGGTACTTCTACTCCTAGGCATAAACAGTGTAAGCCAAGGAGTACAAAAAGTGACAAAATAAGCACAGTAAGTCTTAGCTAAGGAGCAACTTAACCTATTCACTAAATGAAAGAGCAATGGTATTAAATTCTTTGCAGTAACCTACCACCTACCAAGTACCATTCCTCTAAGGCTGTTTACTTTGGACTTTTCCATCCTTCAAAAGTTCTGCATAACTTAAAAAATTAGTACCTGGTTTCCCTGGTGGACTGTTATTAGCAACTCATCCTCATTGCATGCCCCCCTTTTGTTTGCAACTTATATCTGGTTAAAAGCAAAACACTGCTATTAAACTTTATGAGGCTTGGGCAGCCCAGGTGGCTCAGTGGTTTAGCACCGCCTTCAGCCCAGGGCCTGATCCTGGAGACCCGGGATTGAGTCCCACATCAGGCTCCCTGCATGAGCCTGCTTCTCCCCCTGCCTGTGTCTCTGCCTCTCTCTCTCTTTCTCTCTCTCTCTCTCAATCTCATTAATAAATAAATAAATAAAATCTTTAAAAAAAACAACAAAACTTTATAAGGCTGAACTCTTTTATCTATACTTACTAGCTGTACCTCGACCTCATGTAAGTTAATTAGCCTTTATGTACCATGGTTTCCTCACATGTTTAAAAAAGAGAGAGAAGAGTAAATATACCTCACAGGATCATTGTGACATTTAAGTAATGCAATGAATGCACAGAGCATGGGATGTGTCTAACACATAGTAAGTGCTCAATAATAACTTGTAGTTACTCATAAAGGAATTGAATCAATTTAGAAAACTTTAATTCAAATAGAACATATAGTAGATCTAAATATGCCAACCTGACTAAAATCTAGAAGTACATTTCTTAAAATGCTCTTCCATAGATAGCTCAAAGTTAGCATGGTACAAAGATGTTTTCAGGGGCACTGGGGTGGCTCAATAGGTTAATTGTCTGCCTTCTGCTCATGTCATGATCCCAGGGTCCTGGGATGGAGCCCCATATTGGGGGGGCTCAGTGAAGTGAAGAATCTGCTTCTGCTTCTCCCTTTCTCTCTGCTCCTCCCCTCTTCTCCTCTCCCGCTCATACTCACTCTCTCTCAAATAAATCAATGAAATCTTTTTTAAAAATATGTTTTCAGCAAGACTTGAAAGGTAGAAATGAAGTAGCAGCCATATTTCATAATCAAAATGCCAGCATGGCAAGAGGTGGTACTACTGCACATGCATGTCTCTGCTGACCTGCTGGTCACCCAGTTGACACAGGTTGCAACCAGCCCCATGGCAACTCCAGCTTTTGCCAAATCTCCTTCAACTTATGTGACTCCAGAACTAGAAGCAATGTTCACTGTTAGCTATGTGATAAAGGATACCATATTCTCTCACAAGATACCTGTATCATCAAAGTTGGAAATATTAAGAGACCAAGTTCCACCAATGCTCACAGTTCAGAGGTTCCCATTTGTCTTTGCTTCCCCTTAATTCATGTCTGGCTTCCCTTCTTGATTTTCTGCCTTACCGATTTCAGGTAACAGCCCCAAACAGAAAAGAAACAACTTCTTCCACAGTTTAAACAGTACCCACAATTGAGTATGGAGAAATCTTTTTTTTTTTTTTTTTAATTTATGATAGTCACACAGAGAGAGAGAGAGAGGCAGAGACACAGGCAGAGGGAGAAGCAGGCTCCATGCACCGGGAGCCCGACATGGGATTCAATCCCGGGTCTCCAGGATCGTGCCCTGGGCCAAAGGCAGGTGCTAAACCGCTGCGCCACCCAGGGATCCCCTGGAGAAATCTTTTAAATAAATCCTTTATACATGTATCTGCTAGTGGTCTACTTCTCTGATTAAACCTTGACTGAGGGCAGCCCGGGTGGCTCAGTGGTTTAGTGCCACCTTCAGACCAGGGCATGATCCTGGATCCTCTGTCTCTCCTGAATAAATAGAATCTTAAAAAAAAAAAAAAAAACCTTGACTGAAGCGCAATTTCTACAAGGTACACATTATTTATTGGTTCAGATTATTCAATTATGCTATAAATTTAAAAAAACAGAGGGATAAAATTCCTAAGAAATTTAGGACAATAAATTTTAGACAATAAATTAATATCTTATGAAATATAGGTAAATTTCACAAAATGTGTAAGCAAGCAGCTTATGAAATACAGGTAGAATTCACAAGACATGTTAAATATCGATAGTAAACTAGTAGTCTATACGGGTCAAAGGAGAGAAAACAAACACTGCATGCCACAGGATGTTGGTAGTGTGGTCTGTCCTGTTAGCATCCTATCCTAAAATGTGCTGACCTCCCTCTCTCTATCCTCTAGCTTCTCACGTGTGTTCTGATCTTGATTGTTCTCTGATGCAAACTTTTACATATATTTGACTTGTAATCTGCTTTATAAAGTTAGTGATTTATTATTTTGGAAGCAAGTCCATGACAGGCAGTTATTTTCAGCTGAAGTTGCTGTGTGAGGATTTTGTTAATCTGACACTGTGAAAAACTTAAGTATACACTGTAATTTACAGTGTAAAATATATAATGTGATCAAAAAGTTTTGATAAGAGGTACTTTAACATTTATAAAACAATCTAGTACAGTGCATTTTGAAATAACAGCCTCACAATAACTACTCCAAAATGCCCACTAAAAAGTGCCTAAAATCTGCACATTTAACATTAAATTTTGTATCTTACAGATTGAGATACCCAAGTAAAATAGGAATACTGAAAAACTGAATGGAATAAAAAGGCTAGTATTTGGAGGAAATAAGTACTCAATAATTACTTACTTCAATAGCTTGAGAAAGTGAAAATTATCATGAGACTGCACTTACTTAACTTTAATTACTTTCCCGTGTTCATACCATTGCTTGGCTTCTAAGTTTCAGAAAAAGAGTCTGATCAACTGCAGAGTTAAAAAGATCTCCTACTGCTTTTATCTTTTAGAAAAGCTACTGTCTACAAAGACCTCCCCCAAGAAGCATGGAGTATAGTATGAACTATAGGACTGTTCATGTCTGGTTGCTTGTATCCCAGCCTGCATTCATTACTTCACCCCATTAACATTCCACGCTGAGAGTCCTTTGCCAGTTTTATGAGGCGAAACCACAAAATGTCAGGTTAACAAAATCCTCACCCAGCAATTTCACCTTAAAATACTGGCTGTCAAGAACTTGCTTCCAAGATATTCAATAAATCACTAACTCTCTAAGGCAGGTTGCAAGTCAAATAAAGGCAAAAATTTGCATCATAGCAAATCTACATTAATCATTAGAACACAAGCTGATTATTTAGAACTACAACTTTATGGAAGAGAGTACAGCAGTATAATTTCAAATGTACCTGGTAGCCTATCCTAGTTTTTAATTGTGCTTACAGTTATACATTTGCACTTCTATAATTTATACATTTTTAACTCTCTATTACAACCATTTCCAATCATTCAGACACTTGATTTGAGTCAACATGATATATACTAGAGAGGAGCTTGGAGACCTCAACTTACTGGTTCAATTCCTGGTTCTGCCACTTATGAACTATGTGTCTTTGAGATGGTTAATAATTTCCCTAAATAAGAAATCTCATCTTTGCATGTATAGTCAGAGTTAAGAAAGTCAGAGTGAGTATAAAAGGGAAAAAGGAAGTGCAAGGAACAGTTTGTAGCATAAGTGAAAATATGCCTATTAAATGCATCCACCTGCACTTTTTCCTTTGTTCAACAGGAATGACAGAATATGAATTGGCCAACTGGCCAGGCCTAGGTACTGTATGATCATCCTCAAGTTAATGATCTCACTTGCATTGCTAATATCCGGCTTTCATGACAATTATTAAACCATGTTGGATAACTATCCTGTAAGCAAGTATCTTTAAGTGGAATAGCCCATGCTTGAATATATATCTTCACACTCCTTTGTTGATCATGCTGCAAATCTCTGAAGAAGCTTCACAGTGGACTTTAACCACTCTTAGACTACCCAAATGGACAGAAATTTATTCCAAAGAAACATGAAACCTATGTTATTCTCTGGGCTGGAGTTAGTTACCTAAGAGCTCCCTCATTAAATATTTATTGGACAACTATTAAGTACCAGGCATTACAGCTTTCTCAGATTTCTCATCAGGACCTGGAGAGGATCATCACTTTTTCAGGCCTTAACTGTCTACCAAAACAATGGGTAGCAAAGGTGAGGGCTCCAAACTAAATAATGTGTATGGCCTATGGTACTGACATGAGAGCAGGTCACACTGTCCCATGCCAGTTTCCCAAAGGAAAGTAAATCATACTTTGAGTCTATTTAATACTTTTCTGACAAAAATGTAGTTTGTATAGGTCATGCTAAGGACCTGCATGATTTAGTACAGAGTGCAGAGGAGAATATACATGAGAGCAAACTATCAAAGACTGAAGATAACAATGTTTAAAAACCACTGCTGGAAGTTTTCCATGTGTCCTTGTTTCCATACTAATAATTACTATTGCTCTTCTTTTAATACATTGCAATTTTCCAAATTCCTTTGTAAATACAGATAAAATAGAATAGGAAAAGAAACCAGCATGCAACTCTTCCAACAGCAAAGGCTTTTATATATTTATGCTTCCCACCTCTAATAAAAAAACATACAAGTCTTTGATACAGACATGTGGACTGTATTCATATTAAATTCCCAATTCAATGATCATTCATGCTCTCAATCTCATAAATTGAGAAAGTTGAAAAGAAAATATTGGGCAGCCCGGGTGGCTCAGCGGTTTAGCACTGCCTTCAGCCCAGGGCCTGATCCTGGAGACCCAGGATCGAGTCCCACATTGAGCTCCCTGCATGGAGCCTGCTTCTCCCTCTGTGTGTGTGTGTGTGTGTGTGTGTGTGTGTCTCCCTCTCTCTCTCTCTCTGTGTTTCTCATGAATAAATAAATAAAATCTTTAAAGTTTTTTTTTTAAGATTTTTTATTCATTTATTCATAGAGACAGAGAGAGAGAGAGAGAGAAAGAGAGAGAGAGAGACAGAGACACAAGCAGAGGGAGAAGCAGGCTCCATGCAGGGAGCCTGACGTGGGACTCAATCCCGGGTCTCCAAGATCACAACCCAGGCTGCAGGCGGCGCTAAACGCTGCGCCACGGGGGCTGCCCTAAATAAAATCTTTAAAAAGAAAGAAAAGAAAATATTAAAAACTCAATTAAAACCCTGTAATCATTGTTCACATTAGACTATTAGGACCAAAAATCATGCATGTTCCTCACATTAAAAATTTACTTTTATCTTTCTATTATGTTCTCCTAATATTTGGAGACTACTTTTATTCACAAAATTACACTTATACACCCAGAGCAACATAAAGATCAGCAACATACTCTTGGTCTCCCCAAAACCTCAGAAAACAGAATCTATACTCGAGAATAAACTGTCATTGGCAATTAAGTGAAAATATTAGTGATCTCTTAGCACCCTAAATCTAATTATTAAATCTGGCCTTACTAAATGAATATATTTTAGTAGAGCACCTATACATTTTAGTAAGGTAGGAGATCTTAAGTACCTGCTGAAAAATTTAACCATTTAGCCATATACTACTATTAATAAAGAGCAGTCAATAACAAATGACTGACTCTAAGAATGAAGTTATGTAAATAAAGACAAAGCAAGCAAACCAACAATTGGGATTCTCATCAGAATGATAGAACTAAAGTAGCACACCGACTTTGGACACAGGCAAACAGGCCCTGATTTTAATGTGTTCTCTAACACTTAAAAGCAGCCAGTTTGGCTTTCTCCAATAAATTATGACACAGAAGGCAAAAAGAGACTTCCTAGGAATTTACGCTTTGATAGGCAACTCAAAGGATACAAAATTCTACCTTCTCTCCTGCATACACATAAAAGAAATCTAAGAAGTCTAGAAATCCCTTGTTACAAACAGATAGAAATTAGGTTGAATACAATTAGTTATGCTATGTTATATTATATATTATATATATTAGTTATATTATGGTTATAGTTATATTATGGCTAGGTCTTAATCCTCCTGATGCCCCATATTATATTTCTTGTATGGTAGGAGTTAAATAAATGCTCCATAAGCTTACTAAGCAAAACAATAAAATGTCATTTGGAAGTTAAGTGAAATTCTAAATGTTATTCAAATGCAAATTTAAAACAGTCTCAGCACTGGAAGTGAATAAAATTTTATCTATGTGCAAAAACTAAGTATAGATTATTAAGGATTTATTTGAGAGAGAGAGAGAGAGAGAGAGAAGCAGTCTCCCTGCTAGAGTGTGTAGCCCAACACAGGGCTTGATCCCAGGAGCATGAGACCATGACCTGAGCTAAAATCAAGAGTTGGACACAACCAAATGAGCCACCCAGGCACCCCAAAACTGAGAATAGATTAAAACAAATTTTAACTTTTTATAAGGAAAATGACACACAGTCATTATCTAAAATCCTCAAGATCTTTTTAAGTTGACTCATAAAATTCTATATGAAAGAATCTTTGGGTTTTAAAACAACGTAAAACCATTTGAACCAATATGAATTCTAATCAGATTTTCGGTAATTTTATGGAATGCTTCAGGATCAGACTTTGGTAACAGAATCTCAGCTGATAATAGCTCCTTTTCTTGTAGAAGTGACCAAATGTTTAAGAATAATCAGTTAAATCATATGAATGCTAAACATTTGTTTAGCTTTAAAGATCATAGCAATCACAGGTCCAAAATCAAACTTAAACTCTTAGTAACTAAAGGGCAAGGGCAAGCAGATTTGCAAAAGCAGCAATGCCTGACTTGAAGGTGACCTGGAAGAAAAAAAGGAAGAGAAAACAGAAAATGTTAGCTTTTGCACAATGCAAATATCAAAGCAAAGTGATTGCTTTAAAAACTTTTGTTCATGATAATCATCATATATTTATGTGGGTTAAAATTTTAATAAACATTTGAGGAAAACCATAATACTTATAAGGCTCATCATTCTATAAAATGCAGAGCAGCATTTACAGATTAAATGCTTCCTCTTTTAAGAATAAATGGGATGGCAATTTAAAAAGAAGACTAGGAGTTCCTTCCAACATTTTCAAAGTAATTAGTCTCATTAAAATTGCCAGAGGTGGGGATCCCTGGGTGGCTCAGCGGTTTGGCGCCTGCCTTTGGCCCAGGGCACAATCTGGAGTCCCAGGATCAAGTCCCGCGTTGGGCTCCCTGCGTGGAGCCTGCTACTCCCTCTGCCTGTGTCTCTGCCTCTCTCTCTCTCTATCATGAATGAATAAAAAAAAATAAAAATTAAAAAAAATTGCCAGAGGTACTATTCCATCTTAATCTGTTAGTAAGTAGTTTGAATTAAATAGGAAAAAAGTAGTTGAAAAAATAGGACAAAGATAGCAAATATTTACGGAGGAAGCACAATACAGAAACTTTAGTTGGCCGAAATAACAGGAAGATGAAAAAGAGCTAAAATGGAGGAAGAAATTATTGGTGCATTATTTTAAAAATCTACATAACAAATAACAAAGATCAGGATTAGCAAAGGAGGGAAGATTCTGAACCTTTTATCATATATGGCCTCCACCATCACCCTGACATTAGCAAAACAACAAATAAGAAAAACATTAGGATACTGGGAAATTTGTGCTTAGAGGTAGACCCTTATCCCACAGGTTCAAATTGAAAGCAAACCATCATATTTTGAATTTAATGCTCTCTGGGAAACTGGAGGCCACAATCCCAAAGAGACAACATCCTAATTTAAGATTCACAAATTCCACAACACAAGAAGACACAGATGATAGGTCTGGAGCCTGTTACAAGCAATCACTTCCTCACATACTTTCAATACTGGAACACAGTGTGACACATAGGAGTTAAATAATAACAGTAAGCAAGTATTTATTAAGTGCCTACTAGTATTGAAAAATAGCAAAAGAGATACAGTCCTATTCACATGAACCACATGTCAGGTACCTAAAATATAACATATTATCTATTTGATTTTGTAAGACATTATCTTCCCAGTTTTCCAGAAAGAAAACCAAGGCCAAGAGAAGTTACCTATCTTGTCCAATATTACAAAGTCAGTAGGAAGTCAGTAAGTGGAAGAATCTAAATTCAAATCCAATACTATGACTCTTGCCTGCATCCTGTACCATTAGTTCTACAGTCAGTATATTCTATGTGAGGATTGTACCACCCTCTAGGGGCATTTTTGGAAATCAGTGTTTCTGGTTGTCATAATGATTAGGAGACACTACAGATATTAGGTATCAATGAAGAATGTTAAAAGCTGTTCAATGCTTAATACAACAAAGAACAGTCCTGTTCCCTCCACAATTTTCAAATATCTGCCAGGCATTTGTGTAAATGAAAAATGTGTTTATAATCACTTGAACCTAGAATTTAACTCCATTTTATATCAAAACACAGAGTGGTTTTTAACTCACTTTTTAAAAACTCCAAGAGTTCCAGAAATTTAACTATCACTATACAGGAGAAAAAATATGAATCAATGAGATTTTGACCAAGAGGTGTTTACCATTTCAGAAAGTCACCTCATTCATGACTATTCTATTTGAGTGTTGGCACTGCCAATTTATTAAACATGTAGTTAGGCAAAACTTATAAATGTCCCAATATAACACATGTGGTAGGCAAAATGTCTTATCATGTCTTCTAGTTACATTCTAAATATTAAAATATATATATATATATTATTTTCCTCTTATTCCTCCCTTAATAATGATTATGGTATTATATTGATTTCTCTATAAGTTATCAGCTTAAAAACATACATTAACTATGAATTTTACATCAAGATAAAAAAAGAACCTTAGAAAATACTGGTCAGAGAAAGCAGAGTTAGATCTTATAGGGTTGAGAACCACCACACTATATCATTGTGCCCCTAATTAAGACACAACTACACTGTATCCTTGGCCTCACTATAACACAATTGGAATCATCCCAATTAAAAGAATCAACTCTACTTATGAAAATCTTTCATAGGTTACCGTCAATGGCAAGATAGTTCCTTAAACTGAACTCAAGTTCCTTACTCTAGAATTCAAGTTTGTTTATTTTGTCTCAAGATGAAATCTGTGCAGGACAGCAATAGCCAAACTAAAGGTACTATATAAAGTCTGTATTTTATCACTGGAATGGGTTAGTATCTCTTTTACTTACTGTATTTCTTGATTAAGTGTTCAGTGAATGTTCACAAAATGGTAACTGATTCCACAGCATTCTTATTTACAACTATTTTATAAATGTTTTCTCACAATTTTTTGATTCAGTACATAGACCCTAATATTACTCCTTTTCAATATGAAAATTCACAAAAAGAAGGCTTAATTTGCAGGGGTAGTAAATTAGAGCAGGCATACAATGGCAATAACTTAATATCTGAGTTTGAAAAATAAAGTCACGGCTTAAAAAGGTTGTTTTTTTTTTTGTTTTTTGTTTTTTGTTTTGTTTTGTTTTGTTTTTACAGCTTAAAATGTTAATTGTGAATTAAAAGTTTTCCAAGGGTCCTCTAATTTCCTAACACAAAATACAGTAGTTTAGAAATATATATATAGGAAACAAGTATCCTCTACTAGCTCATGGATTTTACAGAACCTTGGTACATAAGCCAGATTATGACAAAACTTTTTAAATTTTTATTTCTTTAGAAAGAGAGAGGGGGGGGAAAGGAGCAGAGAAAGAGGGAGAGAGAGAATCTTAAGTAGGCTCCATGCCCAGCATGGAGCCCGATGCAGGGCTTGATCTAATAACCCCAAGATCATAATCTGAGATGAAATCGAGAGTTAGATGCTTAACCTACTGAGCCACCCAGGTGCCCCAAAACTTTTTTTAAAAGAATGAGGTGAATAATTCTTGCCCCATTGCAAATCTTTGTTTTACAGAAGCCTTCTAATACTTCTTACCTCACAGATAAGACTAAAATGCCACTGGTTATATAATGACTTAGTGGTTCAGCTTTGCTTTAGATCTTTTTCTAAAGTTCAGGTCAAAGGCTTCTCACTAAATGACTGTGCAAGATACACTCTGTTTATCACCAGATCTGGAATCACAATCAAAAGGTCTTCCTTCTAAATATGGCAAGCAATACCACAGATGCAGCCATTGCCACTTTTAGCCATAAAAGCTGACCTTCAAACTACATTCTACACCACCAATAAAGTAGCTCCAAAACCATATACCATTTCTTGCTGCCTCCATGCAGTTGCTTTTTAGTTACATCACTGTCCCTACATATCATACTGAAGATATTATTAATTCTATGACTAAGCATGATAGAAAAGTCTTGCATAAAGTTGACAAATCAAAGCTGCCAGTGTAACAGGAAATAAAAAATAAAGCCACCAAGCAGAAAGGTAGTTTCACTTAAGCTGTACATTGGGCAGAGACACAAAAATCTTTGGGAATTTAAACCATAAACTAATATTCATTTAGACCTACAGTCTGAATCCACTACCAGCAAAGTCCAAAAAATTCTCAAGCAGACAACTTAACTTACGGTCATCTCAAGTTGTAGTGCCACCAGATTAGTGGCAGAAGCAAACAGATACTTCCTTCTAGCAGAACTTGAACTCAATTAAAGCCATTAGCAATTGTTAAATATCACAGATTAAATAGTTTTTTCAAAATTTTATTTATTTATTCATGAGAGACAGAGAGAGAGAGAGAGAGAGAGAGAGAGAGGCAGAGACTCAGGCAGAGGGAGAAGCAGGCTCCATGCAGGGAGCCTGATGTGGGACTCAATCCTGGGTTTCCAGGGTCATGCCCTGGGCCAAAGGCAGGCGCCATACCGCTGAGCCACCCAGGGATCCAAAAATCACAGATTATACAAAGACTCTTCTAAATTTCAGAGATGTTAAAATACAGAAAATTATAAAACTAATAACCAATAAAATAGTATATAAATGCTTTCAGAATTAACAAAAACAAATGAAAGCATAGTTAGGAAACAGACAAAAAGAGACTCAGTATCTCAACATTCAGGGCTATCAAAGGAGAAAAATAAAAAACCAAAGTTCTAGCTAGGGAATTACACTTTCTTGCTCACAAACCGGAAGCAACCTCCATCTTAAGGAGTGAAATAAGACGGTTAAGTTTCAAAACTTTTCTTTGTCTTTATATGTGTTATTTCCTGTAAAATAACTGTGTAAGCTGTAAAGTCCAAAAATAGTAATTTCTAACAATTTTTAAAATTCAAACTGAAAAATTAATATTTTAGAATATAATTAAAAAGGAAATTAAAGCTTAATCCCATTATCTCTGAAGTCAAATAAATAAGCAAACCTATACATATATGAAAAAATACAGAATACATATATGAAATAAATTATTTTTGCTCTTTATCAAAAGACTAAAGATGACAGGTGTATTTTTGTGTGCTCTTTAATGTTAACCAGATTCAGATTCACGATTTTATCAGTACTGAACCCATTATTAACTCTTTGACAGATCCATGAGTGTTCTTTTACTCATGTACTAATACTTGTTTAATTGAGTTAATTAATCACAGCCTAACCAAAATATCTCAAACAGACCTCACACAGCATTCAAAGTGTAGCCTGAAATCTAACCCTCCCTCCCTTTTCTTTAAACTGGCCTGGGGGATGAAGTCAATAAATTGTCAATTAATAACATACTTGCTTTGATGATTCTGCAGTAATTTATTGTCATCCCACTTCATAAATTTTTAAGTAAAAGTTCTGGGATTTCAAGTAAGATACCTCTTTCATGGGAAAACTCAGTTTTAAGAGTTTTCTTCTGCCAATAAACCAATAAGACAAACTAACTGATAATCCTCCCCCACTATACCATATAGGAATAAGCACTCAACCAGTGAAAGTAATTTGTTCCGCCAATGGCACAGAAAACTACTCAAATTAATTCACTAAATAGATCTGAATGTTAGTCTCTTACTTTTGGTTAAGGCCTGGGTTGAACTAGCTTATTCATAGACAAAACAGTCTTGAACACAGTAGTGTCAGTACAATACATGTAACTATCCCATCCACTACCAGAACAAAGGTGCTCTACTGTTTATATGCTCTATAACCACTAATGAGAATTCACTGCTACCCAAGACCAGCCTCCCCTAAACAACATCCTCTTCCCACTGAAGTCTGATATCCCTAAACAATAATGAAGACATATAATCCCTACCACATTAGCCTTGCTTGCACTCTAGATATCACTTTTACCTCCTGTTCACAAAGCCCTGACCTCTGTACTCAGATTCTTGGCCTTTTATTTACTCCCAGGGCACACTCCCAAACTAACATATTTATCCTACCCATCCAGCCTCTTGTCCTGTAAATGACAGACTCCTGACTTCATGTCCTCCAAGGACTAATCTTCTAACCAATTTGCCAGGTGCTCTTAAAATCAACACAATGAACCCTCTTCAGATTCATTACAATGAATATGCAACATAGAGAGGGAAACTTTTATATTTCTAGTCATCCGATAAAATAAAATCAGTATGCATTACTAAAATAAAAAATTAAGAATTAAACAGAGTGATGCTCTAAGTAGGCTAAGTGAGAAACATTTTAAGTAGGCTCTATGCCCATTATAGGACTCAAACCCATGACCCTGAGATTGAGCCACATGTTCTACTGACAGGGTCAGTCAGATGCCCTGAGAGACATTTCTGACAGTGACTAGTACTCATGAGAACAGACAAAAACAAATTGTGATTGTCAAAGTGGTAAATAAGTAATGGGAAGAAATGCATGAATGACTAATGTCAAATGGGCAAAAGCTTGGGTTTCAGTCCATTTCCTTATTTTTGTGTCTTGAGAACAACTATTAGCAGTTAATTCTCATTATCTCCCGTTAAAAACAAATTTTCCATGTGACCATTACCAAAGATATTAATCTCATTTAAAACCATTTTGTAACTGGATAAACTTTTATTGAACATTAACCATATGCCTAAACCTAAATATTAAACATTAAGAGATAAATAAGGGGCGGGGGGGACCTGACTGGCTCAGTCTGCATGTAACTCTTAAGTTTAAGAGTTGGGATCTTGAGTTTAAGCCCCAGGTTGGGAGTAGAGACTACTTTAACAACAACAACAACAACAACAACAACAAAATAGTAAGAGTCACTGCATTTGGGCTCCTCATAATTTAGTAGAAAACCCTGACAAAAATAAGTCATAATTTTTGATAAGTGTTTTAATAAAGTATTCAGAATAGGTTACAGAATGTAAAGAAGCAAACATGAAGGGACCTAACTTGCTTTAGGAAAGAAGTATGCAAATGTATTTTCAATGGAAGTAGAGCTTCAATTGAACAAAACAGGGAAGAGAAAAGCAGGGAGAGCTTCCTATGCACTGAAATTATATACACAAATGAAAATGGAACGGAGAACAGCATTTTTTAAGACTGAAAATGACCTGATGGGATGAGCACTTGGGTGATATACTATATGTTGGCAAATCGAACTTCAAGAAAAACAAATTTAAAAAATCTATAAAACTGAAAATGGTTCCACATAGTGGGAGAATACTGTATATGTGAAAACACTATACAATATTAGAGTTGTAAATAGTGCTTAGAAGTCTGAACTTTATCCAGAAAGCAGTGAGGGAGTCATTAAAAAGTATTTTAAGGGATCCCTGGGTGGCGCAGCGGTTTGGCGCCTGCCTTTGGCCCAGGGCGCGATCCTGGAGACCCGGGATCGAATCCCACATCGGGCTTCCGGTGCATGGAGCCTGCTTCTCCCTCTGCCTGTGTCTCTGCCTCTCTCTCTTTCTCTCTCTGTGACTATCATAAATAAAAAAAAAAAAAAAAAAAAAAAGTATTTTAAAAGGAAGGGGCAGCCCGGGTGGCTCAGCGGTTTAGCGCCACCTTTAGCCTGGGGCCTGATCCTGGAGACCCAGGATGGAGTCCCATTTCAGGCTCCCTGCATAGAGCCTGCTTCTCCCTCTGCCTGTGTCTCTGCCTCTCTCTCTTTCTGTGTCTCTCATGAATAAATAAATAAAATCTTAAAAAAAAAAAAGATTTAAAAAAGTATTTTAAAAGGAAGTGAAAGGATCAGATTTGTCTTTATAGAGAAGCCTTAGGATTTGGTGACTGCATAAATAGGAAAGATGTGAAATGAAGGAAGGGAAAAGTTTAGAGCAATCGCTAGGTTTCTGATTGGACTAATAATACAACCACTCATCAATACAGAAGAATGCAGGTCGAAGTACAAGCTTAAAGTAAAATGGGAGAAAAGAAGTTGGAAGTGCTGAGTCTAAGGTGCCTGTGAATTATCTAAAAGAAATTTCTCACAGATAACCAAAAATTTATCTGCTGCTCAAGGAAAATGCTGTCACTATGAATATTAAGGGATAATACAAATTTAACATTTTATCTTTATAGAAATGATTGGAACAATCCAATGTTAGACAATAGTGTCACCTCCTTTTAGCCACTGGAATCAATTCTTTATTCAATGGGGGAAAAAAATTTTCTTTTAAAGCAATCACATTTGCCAGCGGAAATGAACTTCATTAAAATTTTCCTTCTTTTCTTCTACCTGAATATCCTCTCATAGCAAAGTGATTTCAGATAAACCAGGAAATGAAGACTACTTTTTTGGGTTTTTCCCATCACATACTTTTGTCATTACAATAAAAACTACTAACATTTGTATGTACCAAATCTTACTCTAAATGCTTTACCTACGAGTTCACTTGATCTTCATGACAACCCTATGATGTATTATTATTCTTATTTTACCAGTGAGAAAGTTGCCATAAAGTCCAGAAACTTGCCAGTGATTGTAGAGATAGGACATAGGAGCCAGGAATCAGTGTGATTTCAAAACCCATGCTTTTAACCACTATACTATGCCATCTGTCATAAATCATATTACTCTAATAAATTAGGAATATGCAAATAACAAAATTTACTCAGAAGCTATGGAGAACTACAGATAGAAACAAATAAGTAGATATGAGCATTAATGGAAAAACAGATCCCCCTAGTAAGAAATCTTGACTATATCTTTACTTAATGAGAATCTTTCAGGCACTGAGCCACACACAGTACTAAATAATCACACACAAAAAACAAACACTCTCAAGCTGCATTGTGTCGGAGACTATGCACAGGATTTCTGTAGCTGCCTCAGAATCTTATTACTACTAGAATTTCACTTTTGGAGTCACTGATCCTAGAATGCAAGAAGCTTCAAAATATTTAAAACATTCTTCATTCTTAATGACACCTCAATTCCTTCAATAGTGGTATCACTATAGAGAAAATACACGGAGCTAAAGTGCAGTATGAATTACATGGAAACCTGAACCATAAGAGAAATGTGTGCCCATTGTCTCTAGCATCAATTTCATAAAATAATCATGCTTTCTCTATCTCTTCTCTTTCTCAACTGCTTTTAAACAACAAATTTAGACCTTTTCATAATGTTATTCATAAGGCATAATTTTTACTTGGCATTCAGCATCAAAATACTGAAATGCTAATGTGAAGCGCTAGGAATTACTAAAAGTCATTAGGGTTTGTCCTAGTATGGAGCGATGACCAGGTAAAGTAAACTAATGGCAGAAAATTCACTATCTTCAAACCCCTGGATGATGTCTTGAGAGCAGTTTTGGTGCATTAGAAAATATGAATGGCCCTGCCTTCTTAGACGGAGTGTCTTTAGAGACAGCTGAAGTAAGGAGCTACATGGAGACAGAACTACAGTAGTAGTCCTCTTACTTGATACTATAATGAGTAATTTAGTTGATGGCAAAATATAATCAGTTAAATTAAGAAGTCATTAAGAAAGAATATATCTATATCTTAAATATTTTATTTAAACATAAAACAAAAATGTACATTTTTACTGATCTTTAGATGTAGATAAAGTCAAGAACTTCAAATTCAAGTTTTACCTCATCTTATATAAACACCTTTAATAGATCACATAACAATTACTACTTTCAACTTTCTTAAAAAAAAATAAACTTCCTGTTCCATAATGGAACTACTATAATAAAATGAGATAGCACCCTTAATATGGTGCCTGACACTAATAAGCACCCAAAAAGTGTTTAATATTTTAATTATACACACAGAAATTCATTTATATAAAATGACATCTATCTTAATATATCTGATCCTATCAATAATCCTATGAAGTTGGGTAGTATTTATTATAATTTCCATTTCCCAGTTAAGAATATTGAGGTACACAGCTCATAGCAATAACACCCAATAAATGATAGAGCTGAGGTTTGAATCCAGTGTTAGAGGAATGCAGGCAATTGCCCTTGAACAGGTAAGTGAAGGAAAAGGAGAACTAGTAAGAGAATACAGAAAAAGCCATCATTATCTTCAAGTCAACCCCTTTCATAACTAACACCTAGGCTGGAAAGAATAAAGCATTTAGGATCTGGAAACCGTACTCTTATTCAAACAGCTATTAGAGTTGGTCACAAACTGATTTGTGAGTACAGCAACCACTTTAAGTCACTACTCATTGTGTTGAGAAAATTCTAAGCAGATTTTCAAGAACCATTTGTTTGGGATACAGAAGATACCCAACATAACAATGTTACTATGTTGCAGTTGCAAACTGTTACAGTATAAATATTCTAAAACCAGCACTCTACTCAGATTTTAACTGACATAATTATTTTTCAAAAGATGACATAAACTTAGTAAGAATGAATGATCTGTTTACCAAGGAGCAAATTAATGGCTCATGTGATATTCACTGAGGTATAACCAGAGACAAAGAAGCTCAGGCAATATTCTGGAATGGAGTTAAGAGAGGGATTACCAAACAAGACCACATGAACTGATAGAATCCTGCCTAACTGTGTTCACCCTTGGCTTTACACACATGCACACGCACGCACACACACATACACTTTGCTTAAAGAGATCTAAAATAAGACAAGTACAGGAAAGGATATCAAAGGATAGGACTCAAAAGGAGGAAATTTAAGGATTTATAAACATACAGATCTGATCTTATAAATAAAACTTTTCTTTGCTAGCACATGCTCTTTCTAGATCAGTAGGTTATAGTTACATATTCATGTCAAAACAGCAAAGCAAACTACTTAGCTCATGTTAATTGCAAATTTTTTAATGTAAGGATAGACTAAGAATCTTCAAATTCAGCAGAATTAAGAACTAAAACCTAAATTCACGTTAAATATGGAATCATTCTGTTGATGAAAATTAAAAAAAAAACCACTAGTAATAAAAAACCTGCCAAAACTGCATTAAATACTTTACATACATAAGTTTTTGTAAGGTTTAAGTAAAATTAAGTAGTAGGTGCTAGCTCTTTATATTCACTATCTTTAATCTTCAAAACAAACTCTACAAAGGAGTGAATTTGCTTTCCAAATTTTACAGGTGGGAAAATGGAACTCAGGGAGATTTAAGTATGTTTTCCAAGTGATAACAATAAAAGCAAATACATATTTGAAAACAAGTTTGACTGATTCTAAAGTCTAATTTCTTTCTCTTAAATGATGCTGCAAACAAAACTGAAGAAATGATTTGTAAAATAATTCTGAGTAGATATAACCATTAAAACCTTCTAGAAAAAAATAAATTTACATATCAATGACTGAGCTATTTGACCTTTCAGAAATCTCAAAAAGAGAACCTTACTGTTAATAATTAAGACAAGACTCATTTGAATTCTCTGCAGAGTTAACCATTTCCACTTAAAATTTGTAGTACAAAATTAGAAAAATCCAAATACGCACCAATCATACTATCTACCAAGAAGAAATCAATTATATATGTAGACATAGAACACTACAATGTCAAGAAAAATTAGGATGAAAAGCTGTTTACTAAAATAGAAAGATGGCTCTAAAACACAGGAAAGTGATAAAGTAGGTACAGAAGAGAATATATGGTATGAAAATTATTTTTCCAGGATTGTGTATTTATACATGTAACCATATAAAGTGTCTGAAAGGATATATGTCAAAATATCAGCCCTAGTTAGTTACTTTTTAGGTCATAGTATTTAAGATAATTGTTAATACTTCTATTTATTTTTCTTTTGTGTTTGAATTTTTGCACTATTTATCGTAAAAAAGTATTTTCATTTTGAGAAAAAGAATGAGCACATGATTTTACATATTATTCAACATGAACATGAGGAGTAATGATACCTGTTAAATAAATCCTAATAAACCTAATCAATCCATACAATGTTTTCAAAAAAAGCCAATGTTTTCAAAAAAAGCCATGTTAGTTTTTTATAACAAAAATAGCTAGACACGTTTCCAAATTTTACCCCCCAGAAAAGTTACAAACACAATGACAAGTTTATTAAAAATTTATGGGTACTAGAACAACATATGCTCTTCCTAGTTTTGACCAGGTCTGGGACAGAAAAGTTATATACACATGCAATACTGAAAACATAATTAAAAGAATCACAAAGAAGTCAAGTGAATCAATTCTAAACTCATCTTTTGTGTTAACATTTACAGTATATACATATATCCATATTTTGTTGCTCTTGACATGATTTATGACCAGTCAGATTCAATCTTTCAAATTCAGATCAGGTCCCTTCTGATCATAAAAAACTAATATTTAACCTTTTTTTTTTTAATTTATTTATTTATTTATGATAGTCACACAGAGAGAGAGAGGCAGAGACACAGGCAGAGGGAGAAGCAGGCTCCAGGCACCGGGAGCCCGACGTGGGATTCGATCCCGGGTCTCCAGGATCGCACCCTGGGCCAAAGGCAGGCGCCAAACCGCTGCGCCACCCAGGGATCCCTATTTAACCTTTTTTTAATAACACATTTCAAAATATACTTCTCTCATTACCTCTTTTCCAACTATGTTGTTCAGAAGCATAGTTAACCTGCACATAAAGTTACTATATAAATAAATGTCACATGTATTAACAATCTATTACTTTCTGATATTATCTCTCTCTTTTGTACTGCTTAGTTATTTCTGCAAAACCTTCTCAATATGGTACCAGCATAATACCTCTAAATATATGAACGTCAATTGTTTGTCAATGAGGATATCTTACACTTTTTAATCATGACAAATATTTTAAACACATCAACTTAAAAATACAAACTAGTCAAACATGGTATCTTCAAATACTGTGTCTATAGCCATCAACTCAGCCACAATGCGCTTTTCTCTATTCTACATCTATCTGTTGGATACTGTCATAACTCAACAACTTTGTTAGAATGATTTTACTGTCCTCTACCTAAAAAACACCATAATAAATAACAATAATAAGCAAATTCCCTTGTTTTATAACATGAACGGTGATCTCTTTAAAGGAATATCTTTAAACACAAAGATATTCAGTGCCTGGTATTGCAATCATTTAATAGATTAAGAAACATTAAAACATGAGATCAAGTTATTTATATAAAGACTGGGTTCCACAGTTAGAATTAGAATTCACCAGTAACAGCCTCAAAGTTGTGGATACATTTCTTCATATAACATGAATTTCCCTGAGCTATGCTATATCACTTCAGGATATTTTCTAAAAATCCTCTTTGAACTTGACATGAAAAGAGTAGTGAAAAGAAGATAAACAAGGAGCACAGATAATTATTAACAGTTTTGTTTATAAATAATTGTGACTCAAAACAACCCACAGACTGTATTTTAGAAAAAAGGTAAAAATTTTGCACACAAATGGATATAATATATAAAATTTACCCCAGAATAGCAAATTTGCAGAGCATATTTTGTTACTGTTAAACACAAACACATTTTAGACTTCATTTAAAGTAAATAAATTAACCTCTATTAATATATTTAAATTATTTTATATTTTTAGAGATCTGAGTATATGTGACAAACATATAAGCAAAGTATAATCACCTCGTTTAGTTTTTATAAATTTTAAATGTACAATAGCTAAGTATGATCGTTTAAGCTACAAACTTCAGAGGCTTTACTTCAGAGGCTATAGTCATTAAAAGTAATGGATAAAGCTGGTCAGTAATTAAATTGATCACATCTCCCTGAAGGCCAAAAACCTAATGGATGACAACAGAGCTCAACATTTTCCAGCTGCTGAGAAGTAAAGGCTTTCAACATTTGGATGTAGGTAGGCATCTTATTTTCCCAGGATTTCAAAGTCCACATGCAGGCTGCTGTTCAGCTATAATAAATGAGTAATTCAAGTAGGGCATGACTGCTTCTTGTATTAACTTGATAAAGATGTTTCACTCCAAATGCATCAACAGTTGTGTTAAGTCATCCCTTTCACAGGCTGACTGAGACTTACTTATGCTATGCTTTGTTAACAACGAATCCAATAAAAAAGAGGAGGGGGAATTTATTAACTTCTGCATTTGTTTTTCTAAGGCTAAAAATCAAGTTTTACTTAATAATTAACTCCAAGCTAAACCACATGAAAACTAAATATAATGGTCCCAATACTTATTTTAACTTTAAAAATTGGTCTTAGAAAACAAAAACAGTAATAAGTATCCCAAATATTTTATACTTTACAATAACATTGTAAAATTAAAAAATCTTAATACATTTTTTATTATAATTATCTGAATATACTGAAATACTCTAGAAAGAAAACTACTTCACCATAAAGACGTACTAAACACTTTTTAACAATTACACTTTTCACACTTTCACAAAAATATGGACTTCAACTAATAATTACAGTAACAGTATAGGACAATTAAAAGTAGTTGTAATGTTTAAACAATAAATTTTCATCTCATATGCAGTCTTCTATCGTTCCAGACTTAAATATCAATCCTCTTTGAGAAATCTTTGCTAGTATCATTAAATCCTCCCTTCTTGATTCAAGTTTATCTCTCTTCTCTATTTCTAGATAGTACTTTTCTCCCAGCCAGTTGCAGCATTTGTCAAGCTTGTTCTTAGAATTAGCTATATGTATATACAACTTAATAGGGCTCTATACTGAATATCTTTTTTATCAGCCAGTAGCAGTGTCATACATGCACCTAGTAATTCATAAATAGAACTCAATAAACTGAATAATCAATGATTTAGGGTTTGAATTTTCTCTATAGTCTTTGCTCTCTGGTGTAATGAATTCTAAAGTCAAACTGCTTGGGCTCTACTGAAAATGCTTGAAATAATACCTGGCACATAGGAAGAATTAGAAAAAATAGCAGTATTATACCAACTGCCTCTATCACCCTAAATAAAACTTGCTTCTGGTCCCTTTGTTCCTCATCTTAGTCAAAGGGGCCCTACTATGTACCTAGTTCTCCAAACTAGAACACTAGATGTTTACCTACTGTACCCTCTCCCTCAGATATCATCTTCAATTAACCATCAGCTCCTACTGATTCTGACACATTGCAATCCCACAAATGTGTGTAACTCTCTTGACATTATCCTTTTCTTCACTGCAACATTCTCCTACCTGATTTCGCCTGCCTCCTTACCCTCATCCACCCCACTCCCTAAATTGGTTTCTAAAGCATAAATATGATAAAAAACTTTCCAAATCCTCCCTTAGCAGAGAGTCCAAACCTTTAAAATGACTTTCAAGGCCTTTCATAGCCAGAAGAGATTACTGATCTCATCAGGCATTAACTCTTATCATGCTCCTGTTCCATTCTAAACTGCGATTCCAGGGATCTTAGTTGCAGGTTCCTGAAACCTGACCCATTGTTTCTCCTCTAACTCATAATTAAGCACTTTCCTTGGACATGGCTGATTCCAGCAAACTTTTCCCAAGTCCCAAGTCTGAGTAAAAGCTTCCTTCAATGTGAATTCACACTACCTTGTTTTATAACAATGTTTTAACTACCTTTAAGCTACATGCTTTACCTATTTATCCTCTCTATGAACCATAAGCTCATTAATAAGTTAAAAAGGGTCTTTTTTTATCTTTATATCCTCAGGTTCTAGGACAAAGTAAAATAAAGGAAGATAACAAATAAAGGAAGATAACAACCTGGTTACCTGAAAGGGTCCTTTAAATGAATATACAGTATAAAAAGAACATCTGACAAGTCAGATCTCTTCAACTCACTATCTGCTTGACTCTGAAGACATCTGACCATCTGAAAAATGCCTGCTTTATTCTTTACTTCTAGACTAGAAGTGATCCTGAAAGTTTCTCTCCTTTAACATTTACATGTTCTACCCAAGATTAATAGTTTTAACAAAATATTATTTTAAGGATAACTGGTAATTAATTATTTTACAATATCAAATTGATTTAAGAAAAAAACCCTCTTACCCAGTAACTGCTAGTTAAATGTTGCCTATTTTTCCTTCCCTCTCCATTCCGTGGCTGCCCATCACTTCCTTTCCTCTCCCAAAGATTATTCACTAAGCTGTGCCTGCCTTTCATCAACTATAACTCATTAATTGAGAAAATTTCATGCTCACCTATAGGAATATCTTTAAATTCTTGACTTTTCTTTTTCCTGTTTCTCTGTCACTTCCTTTCCAATCATTCCAAAAGAATGTTCTATTTCTCTACTGGAGTCCAGAATTAACCCTGATCATAGCTAACAATCTTATGAGTGAAGGGGAGAAAAACACTACAGTTAGCACCATAACAACACAGGTTTGAAGTATGCAAGTCCACTTACATGTAAATTTTTTTCAATAAATACAATACAGTCTATAAATATATTTTCTCTTCCTTATGATCTTCTTAGTAATATCTTCTTTTCTCTAACCTACTTTATGAACACAATATATAATGTAAAGGTCACTTCTGAGCAACAGGCTTAAGCAAAGGAATATATAGAAAGCAAGGCAAAAGGTACCACGGTGATCCCAAGCCCCTGACTGAATACAGAAGGCCCATCAGGTGACTCACCTCAAAACAGCCATAGGCCCTAACTAACCAATGGGCCACTTAAAACCAGGCACAGTTACCAAGAAAAAGGAATATTCCATACACATCCATATGTCCTCACTTTCTTCTCTTTAAATACAGCCACACCTATGGCCTCCTTCCTGCCCACCACTCCCTCTGCCTCAGGTGAGTTCTGATTTCACTTGCAGCACTGCTGGCTTCTGCCCAATCAGGTGGCCCCATATTTGGGGCTTCCATCCCATCAGGAGAGATATCACATTATAATACATAAAACATACAAAATAGATATTAGTCAACTCTTTATCAGTAAGGCTTCTTAGTGAACAGACGGCTATTAGCAGTAGGTTTTGGGGGAGCCAAAAGTTATACATGGATTTTTTACTATGTGGGGAATCCGTGCCTCCCATCCCTGTGTTGTTCAAGGTTAGCTACACTTAGAAATGAGGGCAAAAACAACAAAAAAGGAGCACTGTTACTGACCTCTGATGTCCCTGAAATGCCAATAAATATCTTTCAAAATTTCTCTAAAAGTATGTTTTTACTATTCCATTCTCCTGTCTACTTTTACTTTAAAAGTAACTGGTAAGTCGTAGGTATTGACAAAGCACTTGGCTGAAGAGAATATTACAAGGTTTCAAAAGTTAATTCAAGTTACAGTCTACAGAATTAGCCTACAATTATTCAATTATCAATACCTCCTTTGAACATGAGGACACTGAACTTCATCACTGCCCTCTGCCGGTGGCATTATTTCCCTTTAATTTTCCCTCCATGTACTGAATCTTTTGCCTCACAGAATTACTTCTGACCTGCCTCTATATTTAAACCATCCACAGCTAAAAATAGCCTAGCCATCTGGAATTTAGTAAGGTTTGTAGGAAAAAAATTGTGCTTCAATGAAAAGCTCTGCATTGTTTTGAATACACTGCTCCAGGTTATCAGAGTCTGAGTCCACGGAAACTCTGCACCTTTCACTGCCTTTAAGTTTGAGTTTTCTTAGAAATCTGTACACTGTAGATAGCTGAGAGCAATGAAAAACAATTCTGGACTACAGATGTAAAGAAACTGTCATGAAGAAGTTCAACTGACTGTCCTTCCCCACTATGGAAGAAGATAGTTTTGTGTCCCTTTCCAAATTTATTACAGCATTACTGATCTATAAATGTGTCCTTCGTTGTTGTTCTCCTTGATCCTAGTTGTAACATGTGCCTGATTCTTTCATTGACAATGATGCTAATAATCTTTAACATATGTCCATTTTATATCTACACAAGATTCATGATGGTATTTTTTTTAATTACTCTTTAACACACTGAGGCCAAACTATTTCCCCCCATAGACCAATTCAAAAATAAAATGATGTGGGCCTGTAGACAAGCCTAGACCCAAATGGTAAAATTTCATTTCCTTTTGGCCACCCTGTATGTACAAAATACTTATCACATACTTGTCATGATCCCTGCCCTTAGGAACTCTCGGTTTCTCAAGAGGAAGGAATCTGACAATATTGTCTGTCAGTGATATGCTCATAGCAGGGTGATGCTGCTGAGAAGGGAGTTAGTGACTGGGAAGGGAGAAGCCAGAGGAGAAGAGTAAGGACTAAAGTCAGAGAAAGGTGAAAATAAACAAGACTCCCAAAGAAGTGCTTAACTCTCCCAGATTAATGGATAGCTGACTCTATCTCTCATTCACAAAACAAAACAGCATAAGGATGATTCCTATATATACTGTATCTACTACAAGAAGTGCAAAAGCAATAAAATCAAGTTTCTTCTAAAGGGATGAGACAAACAGGGAAGTGTCAAGTAGCAAAGACTAGTAACACTTCTATGTGTTTCATAAAACAATTCCTGCTGGTGCACTACGGCTGCTACTTTCCTTCTGGCCAACATGACAGCTCCTATACAGCCAACTTCAAATCTGGTTAGGAAATGCAAAACCAAAAACTTGCTTTGAAAACATCACTTTCTAAAATAAATTTAAGTAATGGTATCTTTTTGGTCTTTATAAAAATACACAAAACATTACACATTTTCTGGGAACATTCACTTGAAGTCCATTACAACCTGAAACACTCCTTATCATTTATTATTTACAAATAAAGCTACTACTTATTTACTTTGAATGCCAGTTTTTTATTATAGAGGCAGTAAAAAATGCAAAATTTTGACCTTGTGCTATAAATGAAGGAAACCACTGGTCACCCACAAGTCCCAAGGGATATCACCCTTTGGCTTCCCTCCAGAATCTGGGACCTTTCAAAGAAGCAAAGTAATTTCCTGTTGCTATTGAGCCTGTTCCTGAATTCAAGCATCATGGCATCCAGGAGATATTTCAATCAGGAAAGTTAGATTCTGGGACAAGGTAAAGGATTCACTACTAGCTTCAGAACTGCATACACACAGGTTTACAGAACTTGAAGAAAAGTTTTAAGTGACTAGGTATCAGTTGGCTGTAGAGAACAAGGCAGGAAATGAGAAGACGCAAGAGAAAAACCTTAAGTTTTAAAGGAAAACATGATTAATATAGGGTACTTTCTAGACAGAGAATTAATACTATTAAATACACATCAGCTTTAATACATGTATGTTTTAAATATATCTGTAAATTCCCTTGATTACTATCTGAGACAGAAATTTACATTTTTTTACTTGAAAACATTGTGTTATTACAAGATATTACTTGAACTTTTCCAAAAATAGTCAAAATGCATTTGGCAAATATTTTACCAAATCTTTCATTGTGTGTGTGCATGTATGTTTAAACAGGAAAAAAAAAACTTAATTAGTAGGATTAAAAAAATTCTCTATGCTAAAAAGGCAACATTCTCAAAAGGCTATGTCCTGGTAACTATCATAATCCTTTAAAAATTGTTTATATTATGATTAAAAATCACTTTGCTCCTATATTCCCACAACTAGTTCATATGGTAAAGAGATCAGTAAACTTACTTTTATGCGTAACATCTTTAACATTTGCTCCCCTTTCTGTGCTTGTGATTAAATGTAACATTTTGAAATCCCAAAGTTCTGAGAAAAACATAAATCCTTGTCTCACAGCTGCTGTTTGACTCTGGAAACACATGCATTTTCTTTTCAAGCATCTACCATCAAAACTCCCAAAGGGCTTGGACTGGAGAACACCTGCATCTCTTCATTTAGTTCCAATAACAGAGCCTAAACTCCAAAATTACAAAAATAGACGTTCTGTTCAGCTGTAGTTACATTTTGCCCCTAATTCCCGTGAACAAAAATGCTAGGAGCATGAAATCATTCAGGCAAGCTCTGTCATCAAGAGGATAAGATTTTTTGCACCAGAAGCCCAGTGGGAACATGATAGAAAACTGGCAACAATTACAGATAAAGTACATAGTAAAGTCCTTGGGGAGGAGAGAGGAAATGTAATAAGATAGATGGGTATAATTTTTACACATTTATGCCCAAACCACAAATGTGAATAGTCTTTAATTGCTACAATATATAGCATTCTTACTCATGTATCCTGTCAAAATACTAAAAACATAACTTCAAGGTAATTCACTTAATTCTACATATAAGGAGAACTTTTTGGAACAAAAAACAATCCCCATAAATTAAAACTTACAATCTAAAGAACTGCCTCCATTTTAGAAACTACTTAGCAATTCACATTCTAACCAACCAACTTGAATGGTGAAAGAAGATTGTGTATATTTGCTGGTACATTTTAATCAAGAAAGAGAACTACCTCCCAACTTAACTGAATATCCAGAGATGAGAATTGTAATTGTGACTTTCCTTTCCAATAACAGTGATCAAAAGTTGGCTATATTTGATGGGTAAAATATAAAATAACTTTTAATGTATGACAACCTAGCAAAGTTAAAAACTTTCTCAAACTGATTACATTGGGGACTAGGAAGATTGGCTTAAACTATTATATTTAAATGACACTTTAACAGGAACACTTGCTTTTCATTATCTTAAAATAACATCATAATCACATAATTTTCTGATCTTAGAAATATTTTGCATTTCATATAAAAAAGCAAAAGTAGCAAGTTCAACCTACTTGTACAAATAACTACAGTCAAACAGATAGTTTCAAAGATATCTTCTTTATTAATGGTGGGCCAAAATCAATTAGATGAAATTTCATAGAATTAAGTGTGAAGTTCTTCATGTAAATTTATAAACTAATATAGATATATAAAATATGGGAAAATGTCTTAAGAGTATTTATTATGTGAAGAATAATCCTTGTTTCCAGTGGCACATAAGCTCAAAACAAACAGTAACTAAGTAGAAGTTCACTACACAAATCTGGAAAATATGCTCTTTACTTTGTGCTATGTGGAAGATTGTGTTAAATTTTAAGAGACACGGTTTCTAACAAGTAGTGGAAGTAATCAGTACAGCAATGAATCTGAACACATCATATGGGAAACGACTAAAATAAATTTATTATGTTTAGCCTGGACTATTAAGTTTAAAAAAAAAAAAAAGCTTTTATGGAACATCTACCATATGCAAGGGAAAAAGAAAGAACAATTGAACTAGTGCTGAAATTTACAACATTAAGAAGGAAGTAGTGCCATTAATTGAAATTTTGAATAATGGAGTATGAATTGGGGTGGGAAGATTACACCAAGTTTAGTTTTAAATGTGTTAGGCACCATTAAAATATCCACAGGATGGGCAGCCTGGGTGGTTCAGTGGTTTAGCACCACCTTCAGCCCAGGGTGTGGTCCTGGAGCCCTGGGATCGAGTCTGCATCAGGCTCCCCGCATGGAATGGAGCCTGCTTCTCCCTCTGCCTGTGTCTGTGCCTTTCTCTCTCTCTCTCTCTCATGAATAAATAAATAAAATCTTTTAAAAAATGTAAAAAATTAAAAAATATAAAATATCCACAGGACAATGGTCAAGAGGTGGCTGAAATTTGGAGTCTGGATTTCAAAAGAAAATAAATGGAGAGACATAAACATATGGTTGGTTGCTAAAAACAGTAGTGTTGATTACATCATTTGAGTAGAAAGAAGACCAGGAATAGAATCTCAAGAATGATCTATATTTAAGGTAAAAACAAAACAAAACAAAACACCATAGTCCTACCTTATCTGCAAGTTCACTTTCCATGGTTTCAGTCACCCATGGTCACCACAATCCAGAAGTAGATGATCCTCTCCTGAAATATCCTTAGAATGTCAACAGTAACTTGATAGTATAATGCTGACATGATTCCCCTCACTTTGACTTATCACATGGGAATTTAATCATCTCATCATCACAAGAAAAAGGATGAGTACATTACAATAAGCTATTTTGAGAGAGACCATAATCATAAAATTTTTATATTAGATAGCTGTTCTATTTTATTATTAGTTATTGCTATTAATCTCTTCCTATGTCTAATTTAGGACTTAAACTTTATTATATATGTATGTATAGGTAAACATAGTATATACAGGATTTAATACTACCTGCAGTTTCAACATCCACTGGGGGATCTCAGAACGTATCCCCTACAGATAAGGAGGGAGTACCATGGTTGAGGAGAGACATGAAGATGGTTCAGCAAGGAGAACCAAGAAACTACACCGTTCTGGTGTCAAGAATTGTGAGCCTAAGATTTTACCCTACCAAAGCTATGAATGATATAGAAGACAGGAGATTCCTGAGTCAAAGACAAAGGACTTTATTACTCATGGGATAGGAAATGCACAACTATCAACATATTTGCATCAGTTCCCCTTGCCCCCAAGTTTCACAGAGGTGATGACAAAGATGTATCCAGATGGATGTCTGCACATGCAGAGCGATGCAGGATAAGAGAAGAATCTTGAGTTGAAGAATCAAATATTTTATAACGGGCAGTTAACAATACCATCCACTGGCTCTTCAAGGATACTAAATCTATCTTTCAAGGCTCTTGACCATACAAAAATCCCTGAATAGTCCAGAACAAAGGGCAATCAGTGCCACCATTTATAAGGTATGCAAAAACTCAGACCTACAAAAGAGACTCTTCTTTTCACACCTGGTGGCCAAGAAAGACTAAGATTCCAACAGAAAAGATATGATCATAGGGTAAATTCCAAAGACTAAAGACGATGAATAATGAGAGAGGAAAATAAAGAAAAATAAGATAGTAAGTTTTGTCAGGTATATTTAGGGCTCATATGTTATTTCATGTCATTTATAAAACTACAACCAGACCAAGAAATGGAAGTTACAGTTCAATAAAGGATCTAATAGTAATGAGAGCTGTCTAACAAAGAAAGATACTGTTAGATATTCTCTCCAGTGACAGATATGTATATTCAAAGAAGAAAGAGAGAGAAATATAAGGACAGAAAGGGGAAGGCTATTAACATTTATTAACAACTTACTATTTATCAAATATGTTCATACCCTTGACCATCTGCCATAAATGTCTATTTCTTCATTCATTCAACAAATGATTTCTCAAAACATTCCCTATATGTTAGACAATGTTAAGTCCTGGAGATAAAGTAAGTAACCAGTAACTAACTCTGCCCTCACACAACTCACTGTCAAGCAAGAAGGACACACGGCATTCAAATCACCCAACTATGTAAATGCACACTGTCATTAAGTACTATCAAAGAAAAGTACAGTGAACCATAAAAATGAATGTAACAAAGCTACTTAATCAAATTGGGTGATGGGGAGTAGGGGAAAGGGGTATCAAGGCTTCCCTGAAGAGGTAGTAGTTGAGCTATGATCTTAAGACTGAGCTGGAATTAAACAGATATAAAGTGAAAAGGTAAGGGTAATTGTGAGAATCCCACACAGGAAAAATAGTATGTGCAAGAGCATAATCACCAGTGAGAAACTGAAAGAAGGCCAAGAGATCTAGAGAAGGAGAAGAGAGAAGGAGACACGTTTTAAAAAGTCCTAACGTAAAAAATAAATAAATAAATAAAAAGTCCTAACGTTGGCTTAGAAACTAAAATGGGAGACCTCTAAATTCCTTTGATTCTAGGTTTACACAGTACTTTGTAATCATTTTATATTCTTTTTTTTTAAAGATTTATTTATTTATTTATGATAGAGAGAGAAACAGAGAGAGAGAGGCAGAGACACAGGAGGAGGGAGAAACAGGCTCCAAGCCGGGAGCCCGACGTGGGACTCGATCCCAGGACTTCAGGATCGCGCCCTGGGCCAAAGCCAGGCGCTAATCCGCTGAGGCACCCAGGGATCCCCATCATTTTATATTCTTAAATATCAGACACCTCAAAATTTATCTAGACATTAATACCAAGATTAACAAGGATTCAGAACTTTTTAACAAGCAGAATCTGCCTATAAACTATAGGTAAAATATAGCATATGAAGAAGAACCAACCTATAATTAAAAAGGAAAAAATAGTAAGAACCCATCTTAAAATATTTTACATACAATAATTATAGTCACCAAGCACGTCTACCACTGAAGGAGCCAAAGAAGCATCTTATTTCTCTATTTGATTCCTAATATCTGTATGAATGTAAAAAAATAGAAGCATCATGGGGTGCCTGGATGGCTCAGTCTGTTACATAACCAACTCTTATTTTCAGCTCAGGTCATGGTCTCAGGTCACGGGATCATGCCCCATGTGGGGCCCTGTGCTCCATAGTGAGTCTGCTTGAAATTCTCTGTCTCCTTTTGCCCCTCTGCCCCACCCCCAACGCTCACAAGCACTGTCTAAAATAAATAAATCTTTTAAAAAAAGAAAAGAAATAGAAGCATCATTAATTGGTTCCTGAACATGTATTTGTGAAACAGACAGCAAAGACTACTTATGCTTCTCTTTAATTGTTCAGCTAGAAGGATTTAACTACCCAGAATCTTTTTTTTTTTTTTTTTAAAGAAACATTTGGAAAGACTTCTGGTTCTGTGTCATTTCCGTTAGGTGCTCCAATCTCAAAAACCAAATAAAAGTAAATGTAATCATTACTTACTTATTCATTCCTTAAATATTTGTTGATAGCCAAGTGTATATAGGATACTGTTCTAGACACTAGGAATAGAGTAGTAATCAAAACAGACAAAAATTCCTGCTTAAATGAAGATTAAATTCTAAAAGCAGGACAAAAAAATCAACAAGATAAATCAGCAACAGATACATTACAGTAAAACTGTAATAAGTACTAAGAGTAGAAAAATAAGAAGTATGTGTCAATGTGTGTGTGCATGTGTGTACATGCACTTGTTTTTAAGGGAGAAAATAATTTTTGTATGCAATTGCCATGAAAGTCCTTGCTGAAAAGGTGATATTTCAGTAAAATCTTAAAGGATTGTTAATAAATTATTTTTTCACTTAAACTTTATTTACTTATTATTTGTCTACTCCTGAGTTACACACACACAAACAAACATACACATCTCCAATTTAAATCTTGTTACAAGAACATAAGGATTAATCAATATTATTTCAAAACTAGTTTTATCATAAATACCTAAACCATGAATGTGAGTGGCAGTTCTAAGGTGGATAGAAAATTTAAATTTAAAAATGCCCTAAATTAAGTATATGAATGTAGTTTAAGTAAAAACAACCTTTCATTTTAGGATTAAAACATACCCAAAGGAATAATTTCAAAGCATCAAATACATAACCACATTAAAATTTTACACACAAATCCAAAAATATATCACTAAATGTAACAGTAATGTTGAAGATTAGGGAAATTTTCTTATTGCAAGAAAAATGTAAAACTTTACCCTTTTTTACATAATAGTTTACTTTTAGGCATATTTAAAAGGTTAGAAATGCAAATACATTTTTGTGACCCTAGAAATGCATTTAAATCACAAAAATAATATAAAATATTGTTATGAGAAAGATCAGATTATAAGCTTGACTCATTAACTCTGTGTATATGGCAAAACAAAAAATGAGGAGGCCCTGTCCAACTTTAATATGCGGTTGTAGATTCAAATAAGCTTAGTCTCTTCTTAGGTATCAAAATACTAAATGGATGGTTGGGTCATTTTAATAATATTTTAATAACATTTTAATGACGTGATGACTTGAAAACAAAACCTATCAAAAGATACTATATGGATGGGTGCCTGGGTGGCTTAATCCATTAAGCATCAGACTCTTGAATTCAGCTCAGGTCATGATCTCAGGGTTATTAGATCAAGCCCTGTACTGGGCTTTGCCCTCACTGAGGGGTTTACTTGAAACTCTCTCTCTCCCTCTCTTTTTCTCCTCTCCCTCCACCATGCTCACTCTCTCAAATTCTTAAAAAAAAAAAAAAAAAAAAAAAAAACAAGCTACTAAATGGATAATTATATATATATATAGAAGTTTACTAAACAACCTAATTATGGAATGGGATTAAATAGGCATTTTAAACAGCATGATGATGCTTATCCACCCCAATCCCTTATCCCTAAAAACATAAGTAAATGACATAGACTAAATCTGGCTCACTCTTTTGTTTCTGTAAATAAAGTTTTATTGAAATACAATCTTATCCATTTGTTCGCATTTTATCTACAGCTATTTCTTTGCTATAATAGCAGAACTTGATAGCTAACACAGAGAAAACATGGTCCACAAAGCCTAAAATATTAGTTATATGGCTCTCTATTAAAATGTTTACCAGTCCCTGCCTTAAAAGGTAAGTAAAATCCTCTAATCATATGCACGGTCTTAGTTTGGGTTTGGCCTCATCTTCACATTTTTACTTTGGGCTCTATACCAATTCTCACCAGGCTGAAACTTCTTTTCAAGAAGTATTGTCTTTATTAGAAGCATGCTAACAGAGGATCCTCAAGTTCACATTTCAAATACTAATTTCTAGTTTTTAATGTGCATGTATTTACAGGCTGCAAATGCTACTGTAACAAAAATTAATCTTTCAAATATTTTTTCATGTCCTTGTACACTGCTTCAAATATTCACTTCCATATACTATCTGGTCAATTATTACAAACCTTTTTATGGTTTCCTCCTTTGAAATTAGTGCAGTGATGCTTAGCATTTTAAGTCACAATACTTGTTAAATATTAGAGAGCTCTACTCTTAGGCAGCTATTTGAAACCAACTCTTCACTAGCCATTTAATTCTTTATATTTTTTTTTTATTTTATTTATTTATTTATTAGAAACAGAGAGAGAGAGAGAGGCAGAGACACAGGCAGAGGGAGAAGCAGACTCCATGCAGGGAGCCTGACGTGGGACTCGATCCCGGGCCTCCAGGATCACACCCTGGGCCGAAGGTGGCACTAAACTGCTAGGCCATCGGGGCCATCCCTTTAATTCTTTAAAAGAAATTGGTACCCTTACTCTTTTAAAAAATATGTATATAGCAATCTTATTTCTAGACTCTTTGACCACTTTGCCTTTACTAACCACTACTGACTAACTGAACTCATGGCTGATAATAGTCTCTACTTACCATATATATATGTATATATATGTATATATATGATGTGTGTGTATATATATTTTTTAATCTCAGTCTTTGTGGATCCTTCTGTTATCTCCTCTATCAACACAAGAGGTGTACCTTTGCTATTATGGTGTTGAATAAAATGAAAAAGATTCTAGGCAAAATGCTACTAGAAAAATAACTCTAAGAAAGAGGATCTTGACCTCAGAGATTTTTTTTTTTTCTTGGTTCCATTATCAACATTTCTTCCTTTCTGCAAAATTGCAGAAGGCTCAAATACCTGATTTTCATTTGGCAAATGATGGGTCACAAAGTGCCACTATCCCAAGGAAAAGTAGTTTCTCTTTCCAATGTTTTCAATTTCTTTTACTCTTTTCTACCTATTACATGATATGGTAGGTTTTAAAACTCAGTTGGATTTAGTAGATATGAATCTAAGATTGTTATACCAAAAACTGAACTCTCATATAAAATCATTATTGTTTATAAACTTATCATTTATCAAAAATGATACAAAAACACTACACTTGAAGTTTCATAGAGCACAACTGTAGGGAGTATCCCAATGGACACAAATTGGTTTTTTAAAAATCCTTTTAAAAGCCTTACTGGAAAAGAAAATGCAAAATAAGTGAATAATGATAAATTTGTCCTCACCAGAATTATGGCAGTAGTCCATATACTGTGGAACTTGGACTGTGAAGGCTGTCAAATCTGGAGCTAAGAGGGATTCTGGCTTTCTACTCTCATTGAGCCACTTGCTACTATGAAGGTCTTTAGTGTCAGAAGGACCCTGAAGCAATGGAATCAACTTCTCTTTTCCACTGTCACCTGAAGAGAAACATTAATGAAACAATTCTTATAAAAAAAAATATAGGAGTAGCTTGAGGATGCTTGCTCTTAAAATATATTATCATAATATAACACTTCAGTTATATTTGGTCATTGTAGCTGTACATTTATATTCTAAAAAGTATGAGTGATAAACTTAAAAGCACTTTTGATTCTTAACAAAGTAAGTTTTAATATTTAGCTAATGAATATACAACATGTTCAATGAGATTATAAAAGGAAACAACTTGAACATACTATATTCTAAATATTCAACAAAATCTGTACCTCCTTAAACTTACCAAGAAATTTGGGTTGTACTGAAAAAACTTAAATCACAAGTGTTTATGGAAAATGGTATGAAGTAAAGAATTGGCAGGAAAGTGAAGTCAAATACAAAAATTAAAAAACAGTTGTTATCTGTTTATTATATTAACAACATTTTAATTTTTAAGTGTCATATATATCTATACTTCCTATTCCCTCCAAAAGTATAAGAGTAAATTTTTAATTTTTCTCCCTCATAACCACTCTAATAACCATGCATTTTTTCCTTAAGTAAAAATTAATTTATTAAAGTAAAGAAGTATCATTTTGGCACAATTAAAAAATTTTAAAGTAAAAAAAAAATTAAAACCTCTGATTCATAGGAACAATGAGCAAATTCTTGTTTCAGTAACGCTCCTTGTAAAATGCAAGGCCAATTCTCCTATACAGGCAATAAACTTTTACACGGTCCAGCTGCACATACCTGGGGCTTTGGCACAAATTTTTATTGATCCCACGGTCCCAGAGGCACATTTGACCAATGATGTGCTGCAGTACTTCAATTCAACATTCTGGATTGAGCCCTCAAGAGTTGGCAGGGGATTCTTAGATTTCACACCTAATAAAAGAAAACTGCAAATGTACTAGCCGATTGAATTTAAATAATTTTTATACTCCTTCACCAAGGCATTTAAACTTAATTATACTTTAATTATCTGCCTCAGATGTTCTTACAGTATTTATGTTAGGTTTCATAGTTTAGCATTTAGGAGGTGAAAGGATGCAATTTTAAAATAAATAGTCTGTATTCTCATAACTATACTTACGTAGTCAGCTTTTGATTAGTCAAGCTCAAGAAATACTAATAAATGTTTTAAAACAAGTATTTGTTTAAAAAAACAAGAAAACTTTAAAAAATCATATTTAGTTTTAAAATACAGAGTAAGATATTTATTTTTGAAACTAATTTATAAATTGAGGTTCATTTAGACAGAGACATTTAATTTAAATAGGAAACTTTCTGCATAAACAGAACCACAAAATATCTTCTGTCAGGAAGAATAAGGAAAGATAAACAAGACAGCTTGGAACAGCTCCTAAGTTAAAATATAATAGCTGATAAGCAAAATTAAACTACCATGTGCAGATTTAAAAAATCAATGGTATTCTATATCAATTAACAAAAAAGTGGATATTAACATCTGTACTATATGCTACTCGCTGAAAGACACTGAAGCACAGATTATTATAATAATTACCATAAAATAAATGATAGGGAAAACTTAATTCAAAAGGAAGAAACTCATCTTGGCCCTTAACAGTAGGTGAGAATTCAACAGGCAGAGGAACCTTGAGAACTGACAATATTATAAACCACTTAATTATAATGATGAGGAACTCTAATCAACTAACATTTCCTCAGGACTTATTCTGTGTTATACATGTTATCTCCTTCAATCCTCTTAACAAGCCTATAATAAAAATGTTCATCATCCTCATTTTCAGATTAAGATACATTGGACTCCAGGACTTTAGTTAAATTTTGCTCCACGTCCTACAGGAGTAAAAGACCTAGGGAGTTTAATACAATTTGATCCCATCAGAGAAGACATACCATTCATTTTCCCTATATTCACTAACATCGACCAATATAATTTCCCTTCTTTTCCACATTCCACATTTTGGTCAAATATATACTATCCCTCACATTTGAAACTCTAAGTAGAACATGTATAAGTAATTAAGAAAACCATAAACTTTCTATGACAGACACATTAAACCTCACTTTGCAACCTTTCATTTCAACTTTAGTATGTTCAAGAAGCCCCATAATCTTCCAAGTGTCTTTCTCAGATATGGCCCAGGAATCTGCAGTTTAACCAACACACTACGTGATTTGCAAATGATTATAAAGCATCATCTTAAGAAACACCCTCTCATATACTAGCAATCATTTTGGAAGGGCCTGTTTATTTACTAATTTCCATATGGTCGTTACATAAAAGTATACTGATTGGTTGCTATTTTCCAATATTCACCACCTCTGTTGTTTCCATTTAAAATGGTACCTATTATCCCCAGAACAGAAGTCTGAAATGTTGTGTATTTATATAGTTTTCTATGGTGGTATTAGATTTTAATCAGATCCTCAAAATCCAGGACTCAAAAATCTAAAGTAGTATCTCTGAAAATTAAATGATGACAATATTTATATAAATATGTATTTATAGAAACATAGTCATAGTAGTAACAGTTTTAACAGTAGTACTAGTTATCATAGCACCTAATATGCATTGAGCACTTACTGCCAGTCCCTAGTGCTAGTTTGTTATTTTATTTATTTATCTCCAAAACAAAACAAACCCCCCCAAGGTGACCATTACCATTCCATTTTACATAGGGGAAAACCAAGACTTAGAGAAATAGGTTTTTGCCAAGTGTCCAAGCAGAAAGTGGTAAGACCTGATCACATTTCTCCTTATAGGAAAGGAAGCTGAGGTACCCTACATATTTAATATTTACTGCAGTTATGGGAAATTATAATCATTGGATGATTTACATTGCTTTAATCATGTTAGATGATGAGAGGGTTATAAAATGGAATGACACTTTCGTCCCTAACCCTCAAGCCACCACAAGAGACTTCCGTTCTCTACCAATTTTCAAAACATATATAAAACCACCATATATATAGTGGTCAGCAGTCAAGAGCTACTCAAAGATTCTTTCAAGGGTTGCTGATGGTGTTCAGAATGGAAAGAGTTGTATTAGTTTCTGATAGGTGTAAAAGAAAAAGAATATGAATAGGCCAAAATGGCTTTGTTTTTAAATTATTTTATAATGCTGCTTCTTGTACAGTTTATAACATTTAGGACTCTATCTTGAATCACAAATGGTAGGTCTTTTTTTTTTTTATCTTTATTTATGTAAGTAATCCCTTCATCCTACATGGGGCTCAAACTCACCCTAGATCAAGAGTTTCATGCTCTTCTGGCTAAGTGAGCAAAGTGCCATGACAAATGACAAGTCTTTGTTAATACTTAACACATACTATATGTAATACTATTATCAGAAGAAGTTGCCTAGAACTTCTTCTGGTAAGAATCTCATATACATATAAAGCATCTTGTTTTAGACTACAAACTTAGTTTACATTTTTATGAATATATTTCTCAAATATTTTAAAACGTCTTTTAGTAACTAAAGCATCATTATGCATAATTTCTCAATATAGGCTCTTTTTTTTTTAATTTTTATTTATTTATGATAGTCACACAGAGAAAGAGAGAGAGAGAGAGACAGAGGCAGAGACATAGGCAGAGGGAGAAGCAGGCTCCATGCACCGGGAGCCCGACGTGGGTTTCGATCCTGGGTCTCCAGGATCATGCCCCGGGCCAAAGGCAGGTGCTAAACTGCTGCGCCACCCAGGGATCCCTAAAGGCTCTTTTATAAAGAAATTTGTTTTAAAGGCTATAAGGTGAGATTTTAAAAAAATAAATTATAGATCACTCTTGATGGACTTCAACAATGGAGAAACACTGCTAGTAAAAAAGATATATATATATATTGTCAATTAAAACTACAGACTTTGGGTGATTATGCTATGTGAGTGTTACAGTTCATCCACTGTAACAAAAGTACCACTCTGGTGGGAGATGCCGATATTGGTGGAGGCTGTGCATGTGTGCATCAGGGCATATATGGGAAACTAACCTCCCCTCATTTTGACTGTGAAACTGAAAGTGTTCTTTAAAAAGGGGTGAGGGATCTTTTTTTTAAGTTTATTTATTTATTTACATAATCTCTACACCCAATGTGGAGCATGAACTCATGACCCTGAGATCAAGAGTCGCATGCTCTACAGACTGAGCAAGCCAGGCCTCCCTTAAAAAGAATGCCTTAATAAAAAATAAACTTGTGTTCCCCTTCTACTCCACCTTCAAACCAAAATCTGCATAATGCCCAGACATCAGCACTAGGAAAGTAAAAAGGAGTACAGTGTTGGCATTAAGCAATTCAGAGCACCATCCATACTGTGTCCTATTGAATGAGGCTTCCTGAAAGTGGAAAAGGAAACCTCCTGCAACATGATGAAACTAAAAGAGCAAAAGCTCTTAACTCAAAAAGCATGACTTTGGGTAGAGGCAGCATTAACTATGTAGCTGAGTGATTAGGTAGCTTAAGGCATTATTATTATTGTTACGTTACTGTTCAAGATACTTAAATCAGAAAACAGCTCAATTTTACACAGAACTTAATCTGGAGAAGAGGCACAATATTTGGTAAGATGCAGTCAGCTGACATGAGTTAACAGGACAGTCACAAAGATAATGACAGTATCTAACATTTGAAATACTCCCTTTCCAGGCACTCTCACAGACATTTACTCAAATGCTGCAGTGACAGCCCACTAGAAGACAAGAGAGAATTTCTGAGACACTGCAACTGAAATTTAATTTCAATAAAAAAAACCTGAAAATAATACTAAAGTTTTGTAATAGAATTTAATATGAAATACTTCACTATTATTTCTTTGTAGTACTTTTCTGGAAAATATCAACTTCTATCACATATTCCTAGTCCTGTGGTATACCATTAACTCCAATTCTTTTCCACCAATTTTCTTGCCTGTCACAATTCTTCTATCCCCTTGAGACCTTAACCCTCAGTTGTCAACTCTCCAGTGTTCAAAAATCACCTTATGATCACTCTTGTAATTATTAAAAGATAAACTGATAAGAATTGCCTACATATCTGCGTGTATATCTAAGTAAAAGATTAAGGAGTCAAACTCCATGTAAATTTACCTATGTGCCCTCTCTTCACTACCACTAAAAGACTATCAAAAAAATTTTAGGGCCTTAAACCCAAGAAATGAAAATGAAAAGATAATAGCTGAATAAGCAATTCTCAAGGAGGCAGAAGCTATCATCAAAAGTTTTAAAGAGGAATATTTGATAAACAGGTAGCAATGAGATGACTTGGTTCAATTTCCCACAGGCACTCTTCTCTATTCTACTAGAAACAAGTTGACTTTCAGTAAGCCTTGAAAAATTAAAAATTACAGAAGCCAGGAAGTTCAGAGTGCAGGAATGCAGATGAGGCTAAAAAATGAGAGACTAAAAGTCTATCTAATAACCACAGATCCCTTCCCTTAATCCATACAGTCATGCAAATCCCCCACACTCATCCAGGCAAAAGATTAAGGGTACACTCTGGAGAAGTTAAACCAAAAGGATTTTGAACTATGGGATAAAACCAAAGAAAAGGGTACATGCTAAAAACAGGAGATTGTCTAAAAATCTATATGGGGTTTATGTGCTGGATGAAGAGATCTTCTTTTATTTACTAAGAACTCTGAATGATAGGCTTATAACCTTCAGAAAGGAAATAGAAGGATTTCTCTCAGTAGAAACTGGCCAGTCCAAGAAGAAGGAATCAGAGATACTGATAAATGACTATCCTCCAACAAAAAGTAAGTAATGTCCAATTCCCTACAATGACACCAGCAATTCAACAAGCTCCAACTTTAAACACAGATTTAGTATTTTATTCTAAATATGAAGGATCATCAGATATCATATGACAATCACTTCAAGATATAGAGAATTAAAAACCCAGAAAAGAAATGAGGTAACCAAATAATATCAAAAAAAAAATCTTAGTAATAATTACAATTACTATCCTAGGAGACAGTACAGAAGATACTATAACATAAACTAGATGTTTAGTTAAAATTTTCAAAGAACGGGCACCTAGGTGGCTCAGTCAGTTGAGCTTCTGCCTTCACCTCAGGTCATGATCTCATGGGTTCTGGGATCAAGCTTTGCATTCTGTTCCCTGTTCAGCAGGGGAGTCTGCTTCTTCCACTCCCTCAGCCCCTCTCTCCTATTCATGCTCTCTCTCACTCAGTCTCTCACTCTCAAATAAGTAAAATCATAAAAAAAAATTTTTTCAAAGAAAATAATAGTCCTTAGAAATTAAAAACATGATGTTAATTCTCTTCAAATAGGAAAATAAGAAAATAGAGTTGAGGAAATTTACCATATATTAAAACATAAAATCCTAAGAGATTAAAAATGTAAGAGTAATTACAATAAAATCAAAGGATCAGTATAAACAACCAAATATCTAAAACCCAAAGTTCCAAAAAGACTATTAACAAAATGGAGAAAATAATTAAAGAGATAATTCAAGATTTTCCCAAACTGTGGAACAAAAGTTTCTAATTAAAAAGGTACACCATAAATCCACCACAACAAATGAAAAAACATATACATAGCAGAAGCCCAACATCTGAAAGAGAAGCTCCTATGAGATAAATAAACAAACATGCATAAAAACAGAAAGACATAACATGGAAATATACAACATACAATTAGAAGGGCGTCAAACTTCTCAACAGCAACACTAAAAACAAGGAAACAATAAGACAATGTTTTTAAAATTCTGTAGAAAAATTATTCCCAACCTACAAATCTATAATAGCCAAACTATCAATCACATATGAAGGTAGAAGAAAGATTCATCAGACATGCCAGATCTGAGCAGCCCGGGTGGCTCAGCGGTTTAGCACCTGCCTTCACCCCAGGGTGTGATCCTGGAGACTCTGTATCTAGTCCCACGTCAGGCTCCCTGCATGGAGCCTGCTTCTCCCTCTGCCTGTGTCTCTGCCTCTCTCTCTCTGTCTTTCATGAATAAATAAATTTAAAAAAAAAAAAGATATGCCAGATCTGAGAAAAAATTTACTTCTCCTGGAAAGATAACCACAAAATTGTGCTCCACCAAAAATAGGGAGTAAATCAAGAAAGAACCACATATGTGATCTAAGAAACACGTGATCCAACATAACAGGAAAGAGAATTCCGAGAATAATGATAAAATAAAACTTCAAGATAGCTCTTTGGTAGGATTAGAAACAAATAGAAATTGAAAGAGGAAAAAAGTGCATTAAAAGAATAATGACTACAAATTTAAACTATCTCATGTACTGGAACTACTGAGAGAAGACATGTTTCTTTTTTTTTTTTTTTTGAAGATTTTATTTATTCATGAGAGACACAGAGAGAGAGGGAGGGACAGACAGAGGGAGAAGCAAGCTCCATGCAGGGAGCCCGACGTGGGACTCGATACTGGGGCTCCCGGATCACACCCTGGGCTGAAGGCAGACAGACGCTCAACCGCTGAGCCACCCAGGCGTTCCGAGAAGACATGTTACTATGAAAGTTCTGGGCAATTAATAATAAGTACATAGAACACTACTCAAATTTTAATAGGGCAGTTATTAACTCCTAGAATAAAAGTTGCACAGGGAAAAATTATTTAATTTTTAGTATAATTCAGTATACTATAATTCATCCATATATGGTCATAATATATTATTACTAAATATAAATTTAAGCAAAACTTGTGATATAATTAGATAATTTCAGAGAAAAAAAGACTAAGGATGGAGACAGTCAATGAGTGTCAGCCCTAAAAGCTTAAACCTCTTTGGAAGGCACAATAAGGCTACCCACCTCCCCCTACCAAAAATGTCCACATCCTAATCTAAGACTTGTGAGTATATTACCTTACATGGCAATGGAGAATTAAGGTTGCAGATGAAGTTAAGCTTGCTAATCAGCTGATCTGAAATAGGGAAATTACTCTGCATTATCCTGGTGGACCCAATATAATCACCAAGGTTCTTAAAAATGAAAGGAGGGGGCAGAAGAGAAGAGTCAGAGAAAGACACATAATGACACAAACACTACCACAGTGATGTTGCTAGCTTTGAAGATGGGGGATAAAGGTCACAGGCCAATGAATGCACATGGCATTTAAAGGTGGAAAAAGCAAAGAAACAGATTCTGAGAAGCTTCCAAAAGGAAGCTGATACCCTGATTTTAGTATGAGATTCATTTCAGACTCTAAGGTACAGAACTGTAAGAAGATAAATTCATGTTGTTTTATGGCAAGAAGTTTGTGGTAGTAGAATGTATGTAGATACTATCTAAACATGAAAGATGAGAAAATTGTTACAAGCACTTTATTTAAAAATGTAGAGGTAAATATCTAAGAATTAGCTGAAAATGATTGCCTCTAAAAAAGAAGTGAAGATGAAAGGGGCCCAGAGGACTGTGCTTTTTGTTACAAGTCTTATAAATTCTAAATTAATAAAATAAAATAAAATAAAATGTCACTCAGGACACTCAAGCAGTCAAGATTCATGCTAGATACACAAAAATAATAAAATAACAGGATAATAAGCCAATAATAAAAGTTTCTGAAGAAGGGAAAAATTATTTGAAGATACAGACTGACAGGATAGCCATTTTAGCAGAACTATTAAAAAACCTGACACAAAACAAAGTAGGAAAGACCTTCCAAATAGTTGATATTAAAAGTTAAGTATTTATCCTTTTAAGGCAGGAATAAAGGGATAAAGTGAAATTAGAGAAAGACTCATTACCTGAGAAGAAAGTAATAGTCTGAACAGGAGTAGCTGGGGAGGCAAGAATCTTGCTCTTGAGAGACAACCAGCTTTCTGGGTACACTTGAGAGACTCGTCTCCCTTGGATAAAATAAGCAAATGGGAGGCAGTAACCTTTAAAAGATAGTGGTCATTTTTTTTTATTATTATTGATCATTTTGTTATTTTTAACATGGAAAAGCAAATGAAGTGACGCTCTAGGACTGAGTTAAGCCAGAATATCTTCTCCATACTAAAAGAATGATGAAAAGAAATGCCTTAATTTAAAACAACACACTCTATCAAGTTTATAATTCTTAATATAGGAATAAATCCTTATAAATCATAAGGAAACATGAAAAATTTTATATATCATAAGTTTATGATATGTAAACTATATCATAAGGAGTTATTCCTTATATTAAGAATTAAATTAAATTAATAAAATTTAAATTAAAATTTGCTGCTAACTCTAAAACTCTGAATCAGAGTCTCCCTCCTACATATCTTTGTCATACTAAATGCATACTTTCTTGGAAAACTAATCTGCATTATTTAGAATTAACCTGCTTCTCAAGTTTACATATTTAACATATAAAATAATTACATGATTGCCCTACTGTGTTATGACTACAGGTGTGGGAATTTGGACATTTCTGAGTGTAAGGAAGTAGAAAAAGAAATCTTTTCAATTGGAAGGGGGCGCAGAGCCTGGTTAAAGTAGTGAAGAACTTACAACTTCTGGATATAGTCTGACAAGAAGATTCACTAATTCATTTTGGTTAGAAAGGGGAGGATCACTAGATTGTATGAGCCTACTCAAAGAGAATTTCATAGCTGAGTACAATGCCTCAAGTATAATAGGTATTCAAAAACAAGTAATTTGCTTTATCCCTGACATCTTCATTACCAAGTATGGGAAACTAAAAAATTAACATTAATGTTGGCAGAGCATGCCATTAATTTCTTCTCCTTTTGAGTTGCTTTTAAATATTTATATTTGTCTTTAGCAGAGTAGGGTTTCACAACAATGTATCCACCTAAAGGTTTATTTTGCTTGTTTGGGATTTATGATTCTTAAATCTGAAGATTCACATCTTTTACCAATTTTGTGGAGTAAAAAAAAAGTCTCTAAATATCGCCTCTCTCCTAGTTTCTCCTCCCGGGAATCTTACTACATATATAGAATTATCTCATCCTACTGTCCAGATTTATTTACCTACTGTATCTCACATTTTCATCTCAATTTTCAGGGATACATTCTGGATAATTTCTTTATTTCCACTTCAAGTTCACTAATACTGTCTTTGGCTGTATCTATTTAATCCATTCAGTGGCTTTCGACCTACAAAGACTATATATATTTTTAAATTATCTAGCTTTTATTTTTTTAAGATTTTATTTATTCATGAGAGAGAGAGAGAGAGAGGCAGAGACACAGGCAGAAAGAGAAGCAGGCTTCATGCAGGGGGCCTGACGTGGGTCTCGATCCCAGAACTCCAGGATCACGCCCTGAGCCAAAGGCAGGCACTAAACCACTGAGCCACTCAGGGATCCCTACCTAGCTTTTATTGACTATATCTGTGCCTCTTTCATATTTTCAATTCCATCTTTTGCTACTTTAATACTTTTAAACATAGCCATTTTATACTATTTCCAATAATTACTTTATCTGAAATTCTAGGAATCTAAGTTGGTCATTGAAGGTCTCTGCAAACTCTGCTCTTGGTGGATTATTTTCAAGTTCTTTGATAATTCCGGATTCTGAGTTTACGTTTCACAGGCTTTCTTCTTCAAATACATTGCCATAGTTGAAGATATATGCCACAACAAATGTCTGTGTTTACTACTAGATACCCAGAGATTAAACACCACAACCAGGATCATATTTTAAGTTAACTTATTGTCTTGATGGTTCGTAGACCACACTAGAAACTAAAATCTGGGTGATGACAGAACTGTGGTCACAAATTCTCAAGGAAAACAGCCTCTCCAAAGAAGAAGTTAAACTCTCCCTCTTCGTAGATGACATGATACTATACATAGAAAACCCAAAAGACTCCACCCCAAGATTGCTAGAATTCATACAGCAATTTGGCAGTGTGGCAGTATACAAAATCAATGCCCAGAAGTCAGTGGCATTTCTATACACTAACAATGAGACTGAAGAAAGAGAAATTAAGGAGTCAATCCCATTTACAATTGCACCCAAAAGCATAAGATACCTAGGAATAAACCTAACCAAAGAGGTAAAGGATCTATACCCTCAAAACTATAGAACACTTCTGAAAGAAATTGAGGAAGACACAAAGAGATGGAAAAATACTCCAAGCTCATGGATTGGACGAATTAATATTGTGAAAATGTCAATGCTACCCAGGGCAATTTACACGTTTAATGCAATCCCTATCAAAATACCATGGACTTTCTTCAGAGAGTTGAAACAAATCATCTTAAGATTTGTGTGGAATCAGAAAGACCCTGAATAGCCAGGGGAATATTAAAAAAGAAAACCATAGTGGGGGCATCACAATGCCAGATTTCTGGTTGTACTACAAAGCTGTGGTCATCAAGACAGTGTGGTACTGGCACAAAAACAGACACATAGATCAATGGAATAGAATAGAGAACCCAGAAGTGGACCCTCAACTTTATGGTCAACTAATATTCAACAAAGCAGGAAAGACTATCCACTGGAAAAAAGACAGTCTCTTCAATAAATGGTGCTGGGAAAATTGGACAGCCACATGCAGAAGAATGAAACTGGACTATTCTCTTACACCAGACACAAAGATAAACTCAAAATGGAGGAAAGATCTAAATGTGAGACAAGATTCCATCAAAATCCTAGAGGAGAACACAGGCAACACCCTTTTGGAACTCAGCCACAGTAACTTCTTGCAAGATACATCCACGAAGGCAAGAGAAACAAAAGCAAAAATGAACTATTGGGACTTCATCAAGATAAGCAGCTTCTGCACAGCAAAAGAAACAGTCAACAAAACTAAAAGACAACCTACAGAATGGGAGAAGATATTTGCAAATGACCTATCAGATAAAGGACTAGTATCCAAGATCTATAAAGAACTTATTAAACTCAACACCAAAGAAACAAACAATCCAATCATGAAATGGGCAAAAGACATGAACAGAAATCTCACAGAGGAAGACATAGACATGGCCAACAAGCACATGAGAAAATGCTCCTCATCACTTGCCATCAGGGAAATACAAATCAAAACCACAATGAGATACCACCTCACACCAGTGAGAATGGGGAAAATTAACAAGGCAGGAAACAACAATGTTGGAGAGGATGTGGAGAAAGGGGAACCGTCTTGCACTGTTGGTGGGAATGCGAACTGGTGCAGCCACTCTGGAAAACTATGTGGAGGTTCCTCAAAGAGTTAAAAATAGACCTGCCCTACGACCAAGCAATTGCACTGATGGGGATTTACCCCAAAGATACAGATGCAGTGAAACGCCGGGACACCTGCACCCCGATGTTTCTAGCAGCAATGTCCACAATAGCCAAACTGTGGAAGGAGCCTCGGTGTCCATCAAAAGATGAATGGATAAAGATGATGTGGCATATGTATACAATGGAATATTATTCAGCCATTAGAAACGACAAATACCCACCATTTGCTTCGACGTGGTTGGAACTGGAGGGTATTATGCTGAGTGAAATAAGTCAACCGGAGAAGGACAAACAGTATATGGTCTCATTCATTTGGGGAATATAAAAAATAGTGAAAGGGAATAAAGGGGAAAGGAGAAAAAATGAGTGGGAAATATCAGAAAGGGAGACAGAACATGAGAGACTCCTAACTCTGGGAAATGAACAAGGGGTGGTGGAAAGGGAGGTTGGCAGGGGGTGGAGGTGACTGGGTGATGAGCACTGAGGGGGGCACTTGATGGGATGAGCACTGGGTGTTATGCTATATGTTAGCAAATTGAACTCCAATTAAAAAAATATGTAAAAAAAATTTAAAAAATAAATAAATTAGGAAGTGGGGCGGGGGGGGAGAAAAACAGCCTCTCCCTTCTCCATCAAGGCCAAAACTAAGAAGTCTTTGTTAAATCAAGAGTTGGGCATATTTTTGAAACACTCCACCTTTCTACTCAGAAGTTATAAGCTTAGGGAAATGGACATTACTTCCAAATTCCTCTCTTCTTGTCTCACCCCCTCTGGTGATTAAAAACCAAGCCCACTGATAACAGCTTGCCATAGCCCACTTGGACAAAGCCTACCTCCAAATCTAGTTTGCAGTTTCCTCCTTTGGGGGGGGGCGGGGGTACAACAGGCTCAGTAATTCACTTAGAATTTTAAGTATAATATATTATCCAATATATTATATATTAATCCATCTTTGCTGAGGAAAGGTTTTCAAGTTAATAATATGCCATGCTGGAAAGTACAGAAGTAATGTCATGATATCCTCTATGTGGCTTATAAATGAATTTTCTCCACAAGATTTCATCCATGATAAATGAGGAAGCAATAAATATTTTTTTAGGCTGAACAATACGGGGTATGCAGAAATACTAAACACATTATGAACCCTAAAATCAACTGAACTATATTGTTTCAGTATCCTTACCTATAAAGTGGGTACAAAGCTACCTTACAGAATAATTATGAGCACTGATGTGATAAATGGACAGTGCTCAACAAAGCACTTGGCATGTAAACCTTCAATAAATGTCAGGTAACATATTTTCAGAATTGTTACAAACAATAGGGAAGTTCAGTTTACACATATTAGGGAAAAACAAGGGAGTTTAGTAAAAGATACACTAACCACTAGACCTTTATTGTAGTATAACTTCTGCCATGAAATAGCTGTGTAATTTTGGATTTAAAACCTCTGTGGCTCAGTTTCTTCAATGGAAAAAAGTGAGTGATTAGATTTGATTCTATGATTTTTTTTTTTTTTTAGCTCTAAAAGCCAATGATTAGTTATAGTAGCAGAAGATTAACTATTACATAATGGGATATATAAAAGTGTTCTTTGAAGATAGCATAGTTTCATATATTTTTTTAAAAAGTAAAGAAAACTTAAACTAATTGAAGCAGTTACCATGTTTTTAATACCAGGTAAAGAAAGATAATTATTTCTTTGTGATACAAATAACAAAGTGATACAATATTAGACTGGTTTTTCTACATATAAAAGTTCTTGGCTGAAATAATAAATAATGCCCAATTACTACCTATGATCACTTACTATTATTCATATACATGAACTTTAAAAAATAACACTTCGGGTAGAATATGAAAATAAAATGCTTAGAAAACAAAGTGCCTGCTTCTAAGATTAGGTAATTTTATGACACATATGGTAAGGAGCTATAAGAAATTAAATTCTCAGTAATAACCACTGGTGGAAATATCCAAAGCAAGACTACTATGCAAAAGCCATATTATATTAAATTCCGTATTTTGACAGTCAATGTGGGAAGAGGGAGAAGAAGCCATCACTCTTAGTCACTAAGTTAAGAAAAAAACAAAGCAACTATGCAGGCATTAAACAAAAATGCAATGAGATCATTTAAAACTACCACACAGGAAGCCCAGAGTCTTTTTTTTTTTTTTTTAAGAAGATGTATTTATTTATTCATGAGACACACAGAGAGAACCAGAGACACACAGGCAGAGGGAGAAGCAGGCTCCTCGCAGGGAGCCCAATGCTGGATCCTGGATCCCAGGATCACGCCCTGAGCCAAAGGCAGACACTTAACACCACTGAGCCACCCAGGCGTCCCACCTGAGTCTATTTTAAATCACTTTATTATAAACACAAGAGGGAAACTGTGGCAAAGATTTTTTTAAAAAAATTTTAACCTGCAAATATGTTAAAAGACTAGCTGGCAAAGTAAAAATGGTCATAGTCTTAGAACAAAACTATCTTTTAAATTAAGGAAATACCATGTGTGCGTGCATGCACATATTTGTGTTTCACTGTGTATGTTTAAAGGAAAATAGTAAAGGGTACACCAGAATAAAATTAAATACAACATTCATTCACTCTATGAAGGACAAGGTCATTCTTCTTCCCTTAATTCATATTCTGCCATGAGGCACTCTCAATTATACCACAAGGTAAAATTGCCAAGCTACTTACCTCACCATTATGAAACTGATCCTGACAAACTATTCTTTTACCATAAGAACTATGACTTCATGCAACCAAGATTCAGTCTTGCTACTTCAATCACTCATCTCCAATCCACAATAAAATCAAAGGTCCTCTGTATATAACCCCGACTGTCTCACTGTGGAAAGCGATCATCCTGGCTTAAGAATGCAAGTTTTGTCTGCTCCTAAGCATGATCACCTACTTATGGTCCCTCATGCACCTACTAATTTTGACTCATGTGCCTCATTCACTCACTTAATTAAGTTGTTACTATATACTACTATATTCCAAGCACAGTCTGGAGTAACAGGGGTAGACGAGACCATTTTACAAACTTCTCTCATGGGGATCCCTGGGTGGCTCAGTGGTTTAGCACCTGCCTTAGGCTCAGGGCGTAATACTGTGGTCCTGGGATCGAGTCCCGCATTAGGCTCCCCATGTGGGGCCTGCTTCTCCCTCTGCCTGTGTCTCTGTTTCTCTCTCTCTCTCAATCATATATAAATAAAATCTTTAAAAAAAATCTTCTTTCATAAATTCCAAAATCATTAAGCCAATAGCTACACAAATATGTACCTACTTAATATTGTGCAAAATGCCAAAAATGGGAAGTTTCAGTACTATGAAAACATAAGAAAGGAAGGAATTGAATCAATCTAAGCAGTCTTAAGAAAATACTACCTATGCTATGACAAAGTAGCCATCCAAAAGGAGAAACTGGGAATAATGTTTCACACTTCTGGAATACTGTCTCTGCCTAGACATGATGTCATAATAAGGATAGTAAATAGATGGTCAGTGTGGACACCACTTATTCAAAGGGCCACACACCTCAAGTAACTTTTTCATAAAGGTAATAACAATAGTAAAAGGTAATATTATTGACTATATAACTATAGATATACCTTGTTTTATTCCATTCTGTGCTTCACAGATTGTGTTTTTTTACAAATTGAAGATTTGTGGCAACCCTGCTTCAAGCAAGTTTATCAATGTCATTTTTCCAACAGCATTTACCCACTTTGTGTCTCTGTGTCACATTTTGGCAATTCTCAAAGTATTTTAAAACTTTTTCATTATTATTATATTTGTTATAGTGATCTGTGATCAGTGATCTTTGATATTACCATTGTAATTGTTGTGGGGCACCAAGAACCACACCCATTATAAGACAGTTAATAAATGTTGTATGCATTCCAATTATTCCACCAATGAGCCATTCTCCATCTCTCCTCTCTCTTTAGCCTCCCTATTCCCTGAAACACAACAATATTAAAATTAGACCAACTAATAACCTACAACAGCCTCTAGGTGTTCAAGGGAAAGAAACAGTTACATGTCTCTTCTCACTTTAAATCGAAAGCTAGAAATGATTAGGCTTAGCAAGGAAGGCCAAAAAAGCCAGGACAAACCAAAAGCTAGTCCTCTTTTGTGCCAAACAGCCAATCTGTGAATCCAAAGGAAAAGTTCTTGAAGGAAATTAAAAGTGCTACCCCAGTGAACACACAAATGATACAGTTATTGCTGATAAGGATAAAGATTTTTAATGGTCTGCACAGAAGACCAAGCCAGCCACAGCATTCCCTAAACCAAAGCTTAATCCAGAGCAAGGCCCTTAACTGTCTTCAATTCTTTGGAGGCAAGAGAAGTGTATCACAAATGATACAGTTATTGCTGATAAGGATAAAGATTTTTAATGGTCTGCACAGAAGACCAAGCCAGCCACAGCATTCCCTAAGCCAAAGCTTAATCCAGAGCAAGGCCCTTAACTGTCTTCAATTCTTTGGAGGCAAGACAAGTGAGGAAGCTGCAAAAGAAAAACCTGAAGCTAGCAGAGATTGGTTCATGACATTTAAGGCAAGAAGCCATGTTCATAAAGAAGTGCTGATATAGAAACTGTATCAAGTTATCCAGAAGATCCAACTAAATAATGAATGAAGGTGGCTACACTAAACAACAGATTTTCAATGTAAACAGAAGAGTGTCTATTGGAATGAAGATGCCATGTAGGGTCTCATAGCTACAAAGGAGAAGTGAATTGCCTGGCTTTAAAGCTTCAAAGGTCAAGCTGACTCTTTTGTTAGTGCCTAATGCTGCTGGAGACCTTAAGTTAAAGACAATGTTTACTTACTATTCTAAAAATTCTAAGGCAACAAAGCCTAGATGAAGCATATCTGTTTATAACATGGTTTACTAAATGTTGAGACCTACTGCTCAGGAAAAAAATGCTTTTAAAAATATTATTGCTCACTGACAATGTGCCTGGTCACCCAAGGGCTCTACTGGGGATATACAACACTGTTATTTTCAAGCCAGCGAACACACCACCAATTCTGCAGCCCATGGATCAATGAATAATTTCAACTTTTCAAGTCTTATTATTTAAGAAAAATATTTCAAAAGGCTACAGCTGCCATGGATAGTGATTCATCTGATGGATCTGTTAAAAGAGAAATAAATAGAAAACCTCCTGGGAAAAAAAAAAAGAAAAGAAAAGAAAACCTCCTGGAAAGATTCACCATTCTTTCTAGATGCCATTAAGAATCCCATCATGATTCATGGAAGGAGTCAAAATACCAACTTTAACAGGAATTTGAAAGAAGCTGATTGTAGCCCTCATGTGAAGAGTTCAAGACTTCAGTAGAGGCAGTAATGATAGGTATGGTTGAAATAGGAAGAGGAACTAGAATGAGAAATGGAGCCTAAAAGTGGAACTGAATTGATGCAATCTCATGATATAGCTTTAATGAATGAAGAGTTGCTTCTTATGGATGAGCCAAAAAAAGTGGTTTCCTAAAATAGAAGATAGTCCTGGTGAAAATGTAAAGATTATTGAAATGACAAGAAAGGATTCATAAACTTAGTTAATAAAATAGCAGCACAGTTTGAAAAGACTGACTTCAATTTTGAAAGAAGTTCTGCGGTAAAATGCTATCAAACAGCATCATATGCTACAGAGAAATCACTCATGAAAGGAAGAGTCAATCGATGGGGCAAACTTCTTTGCTGTTTAAGTCATTGCCAAAGCCACTCCAACCTTCCTAACCAACACCCTGATCAGTTAGCAGCCATTAACATCAAGGAAAGACCCTCCATCAGCAAAAAGATAACAAATTTGCTGAAAGTTCAGATGGTGATCACCTTTTTTCAGCAATAAAGTATCTTTAAAGTGTGTGTATATGTAAATATATATATATCTATATATATTTTAGACATAAGGCTACTGCACACTAACAGACTGAATTATAAACATAACTTTCACATGAACTGGGGAATCAAAAAATTCATTTGCCTAGCTTTGTTGTCATGGCCTGGACCAAACCCAAAATTTTCCTGAGGTGTGTCTATATACGAAACCTGTGGGAAAATTTACTGTTATAAATAAAAGTCAATATGGCCCTCTTTGACAGTTTAACATGTTTTATTTTGATTGTACAAATATTCACAGGGAGAAGCCAAAGAATTTACATAAACTTTCAAAAGTTTTTTGACAAATACACTAAAAGCTTAATCACTTAAAAAAGTACTTAGATAACTGAATGAATGAATCAGTATATGCTAAAGAATACAAAAGCAAATTCACCTAAGAGGAAATACAAATAATAAAAAGATACAAGACAAAAGATCAATTTTGCTGTAACTAAAGAAAAGTGAATTAAAGGAAAAGTAAAGCACCATTTGTATATGTAGTCTATAATATTTAATGTTGTTAAGGCTTTATTAAAATAATCATAATCCTTCATTATCAGTTACATTATATATTCATGAAATTATTTGGGAAAGCAATACATACTGTATGTTATTTTTTTTAAGTTTATAATCCATCACCAAATTAATCCTTGGAATTTATTGCAAAAAAATAACTAAAAACAGAAAAAATGGTTTTAGCAATATTTAATTATATCAGCAAAAACCAGAAAACACTTAGATACAATAAAGAGAACTGGTATGTGGATTATGAAATATCCCTATCTATTATTATTAAAAACCTATGTTAGCTTATATTTAAGTATATAAAATATACTTACTAAGTACTATTAGACAATAGAACATAAAATGATACGTGCAGTATGGTTACAACTGCATGAAAAAATATTCAAAATTACACAGAAATTACCATTAATGTAGAAAAATCAAATTTTGCAAAACTTCAAATATAATCTAAAAATTGACTTACTAAGTTTAGAAACTTAAGTAAGATTTTACATTTAAATACCAAAGACAAATAATCCTCTGTAATCAATGTAGGTAAAATCAGGCAATAACAAGAACACACTACTAATCTGGTATGCAAACTTATAAATGTTATCAAAGAGATAGACTAAAATGTATAAATTTACATATATCACTAAGACTTTTCAATTATTAGTACAAATATACAAATAAAATCATAGAAGATGTCAGGAGTCTAAAAAAAGTCTTAAAAGATATGTGCAAGGAAAGGAAGAACAGAAATAATGCAATCTACACATGAACTGAGTTTGAAATTATTCATGAATCAGTGCCAGTCACATCCCTAAAGAACAAATGTTTTTACTAGAACCAAATTCAGAGTGAAATATCATGTTACACAACTTGGGTATGGTTAAGCTTAAAAAAAAAAAGAAGAAAGAAAAAAAATTGGAGCATCAACAAACAGAAGACTTCTCAAGGTCACGTTTACTCTTACTCTAATAAAAAAGTAACAAATAAATATCTTTTAAAATAAGTATCTAGAAATAAACAGTTCCACTTCCAGAAAGAGAGGGTAAACTTTTCTCTACTTCTCATGATAACTAAGTACAACTAAAAAACCAATAGTATACAGAAAAAAAAAAAAAGAAGAAGAAGACGACTCTGAAAGAAAGAAAGAAAATGGCAGACCAGTTAGGGACATCTCAGAACCCAAAGAAAGAAATAATGGTGAGGTGCATAGGTTATGTTTTTGCCTAATTCATCCCAGACTTGGCTCAGTCAGTTAAGCATCTGCCTTCAGCTCAGGTCATGACCTCAGGGTCCTGGGATCGAGCCCAGAGTTGGGCTCCCTGATTAGCAGGGAGTTTGCTTCTCCCTTCTCCCTCTGCCCCTCTGCTGTCACCACTCATGTACTTTCTTCTTAAATAAATAAATAAATAAATAAATAAACAAACAAACAAACAAACCAAACTTGAAGATGAAGAACCCAGTAATGCAGAAATGCCAATAGATAAAGAATTAAAAACCTCTCCAGAAACCCAGTTTTCCTTAGCCAAAGGACCAGAAAGGAAGATCCCAGCAAGAGAGAAAATTTTTAGATAACAACTGTTCCACTCCAGCCAAATACCACAGCAAAAAAACTGTCCCACACCCACCAACACCAAGAGAGGTCAATGTTTAAAAAACATCCAGAGTCTCAGAAAACAATACCCAAAATATCCAGGTTTCAATTAAAACTGACTTATGCTAAAAACCAAGATCTCGGGACCCCTGGGTAGCTCAGCAGTTGAGCGTCTGTCTTTGGCTCAGGGCATGATCCTGGGATCCTGGGATCAAGTCCCACATTGAGCTCCCCTGTAGGAAGTCTGCTTCTCCCTCTGCCTACATCTTTCCCTCTCTGTGTCTCTCGTGAGTAAATAAATAAAATATTAAAAAAAAAAAAAAAAGATCTCAAACTGAACAACTGAACGAAGAAAGACAATAGAAGCCACAGAGATGATAGGGACATTAGAACTAATCTGACAAAAGCCTTTAAACATCCATCATCTGGACACTGAGGTTGCTCAGCAGTTGAGCATCTGCCTTCGGCTCAGGGAGTGATCTTGGAGATCCAGGATCTAGTCCCACATTGGGCTCCCTGCAAGGAGCCTATTTCTCCCTCTGCCTATGCCCCTGCCTCTCTCTCTCTGTGTCTCTCATGAATAAATAAATAAAATCTTTTTTTAAAAATCCATCCTAACAATATGTCAATAAGCAATTTTAAATATACATGAAAATAGATCTAGGGGCACCTGAGTAACTTAGCTGGTTGAGCATCTGACTCTTGGTTTCAGCTCAGTGATGGTATCAGGGTCATGAGACTGAGCCTCATACTGGGCTCCGTGCTCAGTAAAGATTCTGCTTAAAATTCTCTTCTTCTCGCTCTGCCCCTCCCCCACTGCTTAGGCTCATTCACTCTCTCTCAAAATAAATAAATAAATAAATAAATAAATAAATAAATAAATAAATAAATCTTTTTAAAAATAAAAATATCTAACAGAGAAATAGAAATTTATAGTAAGAGGAGTAGAGAAGGAAAATGGCATAAAAAAGGAATCAAATAGATATTTTAGAATCAGAAAAGGCAGTAACAGAAATAAGAAACTCAGTGGATAGGTTTAATACCAGAATGGAGGAGACAAAGGAAAGAGTCACTAAACTGGAAGACAAAACAATAAAAATTACCTCATCTGAATTATAGAGAAAATAGAAAAAAATAAATGAATAGAATCACAGGGACCTATGGAATCATAACACAAAATCTAACATGCATGTCATCAGAGTCCCAGAGGAGGAAGGTAGAGCTGAAAGTACTTGAAGAAATAATGGCTTAAAACTGACCGAATTTGGGGCACGTGGTTGGCTCAGTTGGTTAGGATCTGCCTTTGGCTCAGGATCCCAGGGTTCTGGGATTGAGTCCCTAGTCGAGTTCCCTGTTAAGCAGGAGTATACTTCTCCCTCTGCCCCTCGCCCCGCTCATGCTCTGTCTCCCACACTCATGCTAAAATTGCTTTATTTAAAAAGTCTTTAAAAAAAATTTTTAACTGTCCAAATTTGGCAAAAGACATAAACCTGAAATCAAAAAGCTGAGCTTACAGAGTACCCAAATAAATAAACACACATTATAGAGAAACTTTTGAAAATTAAGACAATGGAAAAAAAATCTTTGAGCAAAAGAGAAATGATGCTTTATTCATAAGTGGTACATTTTTCAATGTTGAAAATATCCTTCAGGACTGAAGTGGAAAACCAGGCATTTTCAAATGAAGGAAAACTAAGAAATTTTGTGATATATTATTATTAATTTAGTAGAACTTCTAAGTTTAGAACTTTTAGTCAGAAAGCAATAGTATTTTAGTAGCAGATCTACCGTAAAGGAACACTACCATAAATCCTCCAAAAAGAAAGAATAAGATAAAGAACTTTGGAATATTAGGAAAAAAGAAAAACACAATAAGCAAAAACGGAGCAAATATAAGACTTTCCTTCTTGAGTTTTCTAAATTGTGTTTTATGTTAAATCAAAAATAAAAATATTAATTGTGGTTCTCAATATACATAGAGGAAATATTTAAGATAATTACATTATAAACAGGGGAGAGTAAAAAACATAAAGGTAAGTACTAATATCACTAGACTGTAATAAATTAGATATATGAAATGTACACCAACAAAAGCTTCACAACAAGATATACTAAAAATAACTACACATAAATGAAAATGGAATTCTAAATAATGTTTAAATAGTCAACAAGAAGGTGAAAAAAGAAAAGCAAAAACCAACAACTAAAATGTCAGATTTAAGGCCTAACCTACCAATAGTCACATGGTCGTAATCTAGCAATTAAAAGACAGGATTGGCAGACTGAATTAAAAATATAATTCAACTATATGCTGTCTAAAAGAAACTTACTTCAAGTACAATCATGTGAGCAAGCTGAAAGTGAAAGTGCAGAATAAGGTAGATAGCACAAATATTACTCAAAAGAAAGTAGAACACAGTAAGATGCCACTTCATATCAACTAGTATGACTATTAAAAGAAAGAAAGAGACAATAACAAGTACGGCCAAAGATGTAGAAAAACTGAAACTTTCAAACATTGCTGCTGGGAATGTAAAATAGTACAGCTGCTGTGGAAAACAATCTGGCAATCATCAAAAAGTTAAACAGAGAGATACCATATCACCCAGCAATTCCATTCTTAGGTAAAACACAAGAAAATTGAAAAACATATGTCCACACAAAAGTTTGCTCCTAACAGCATTGTTGTTAATAGTTAAAAAGTGGAGGGACGCCTAGATGGCTCAGTGGTTGAGCATCTGCCTTCGGCTCAGGGCATGATCCTGTGGTATTGGGATCAAGTTCCACATCAGGTTCCCACAGTGAGCCTGCTTCTCCCTCTGCCTATGTCTCCACCTCTCTTTGTGCGTCTCTCATGAATAAATAAAATCTTTTTTAAAAAATTAGCTAAAAAGTGGAAACTCACATGTCTACCAATGAATGGGTACACAAAATGTAGAGTACTAGTGTTATGAAATATTATTCAGCTATAAAAACAAATGAAATGCCAATACATGCTCCAAGATGGATGATCCTTGAAAATATGCTAACTGAAGTAAGTCAGAAAAGGTCACATATTAAATGATTTCACTTACAGGAAATATTGAAAATAGTTAAATCCAGAGACACAGTAAATTAGAAGTTACCAAGGGCAAGGGTAAGAAGGAAGGGAAGTACTATCAATGGATATGGCGTGGGTTTTTTTTTTTTTTTTTTTGAGTGATAAAATATATTCTAAAATTAGACACTGGTAATGGTTGCACATTACAAATATAATAAAAACCCCTGAACTGCACACTTTAAAGTGACTAAATGTTATATGTTATGTGAATTCAATCTCATTTTTTAAAAAAAGGAATGGTTTTATTAAGGTCAGATAAAGGACACTTAAGAAAACAAAAGCAAACAAAAAATACTAGAGTAGATACTCCTAAAAGACATAGCATTCCTAAATGTGTATGAAACCAACAACACAGCTGCAAAAACTATAGCTCATAGGTGATAAAAAGATAAATTCACAATTCTATTTGGAGACTTCAACACCTCTTTGAAACTTTTCAACAGATAGAAAAACTGGACAAAATATCAACAAATATATAGAAGATGTCAAAAACACTATCAAACAATAAGTTTTTGATATTTTAGAACAACAGAATATACATTCTTTCTAACACCCTAAAGAACGTACAACAAAATAGATACTATTCTGAGACATAAATGAACTTCAATAAATTTGTAAGAATTGAAGTTAACAGTTTTTTCATTCACCACAATAGATTCAAGTTAGAAATCAGTAAGAAAAAGATAATAGGAAAATCTCCAAATACTTGGAAATTGACAGATCCAGATATCCCACAAGTCAAAAAGGAATACTCAGGGAAATAAAAAACATACACTGAATTGAATGAAAATACAACATAACAAAATTTGTGGAACACAACTAAAGCAGTACAGAGAGGGAATATTATAGCACTAAATGGACACATTAGAAAAGTCTCCAGTCAATATCCTAAGCTCTCACCTCAAAAATGTAGAAAAAGAAGAACAAAATATACCCAAAACAATTAGAGGTAGAATAAAGATAGTAGAAATTGATGAATTTTATTTAAACTAGCTTTAGAAAAAAAAATCAATAGAAGTAACAAACCTCTACCAAGATTAACAAACAAAAACAGAGAAGTCATAAATAGCCAATATCAGGAATGAAATGGGATACCACTACCAACTCTGCAGACATCCAAAAATTAATAAGAAAATACCATAAACAATACTTTGACAACTTTGATGATGTACATCAATAAATCAAAAAACAAACAAAAATACTATCAAAAAGTAAAACTCCAGGGACAGATAGAGAATTATACCAAATCTTTAAAGGGGAATTAATATCCCTTCCACACAACCTCTTTCAGGACACAGAAGAAGAAACACTTCCCATTTCATTTTATGAAGTTAGAATTATCTTGATTCCAAAACAAAGAAATCACAAAAAAAGGAAAACTACATATAAATATTCTTTATCAATATACATGTGAAAATATTTAATAAAATGTTAGAAAATAAAATACAGTAATGAGTTTGCATGAGTATAAATATAAGTAATATATAATGATCACATAGGGTTTTTTCCAGGAATAGTTACTTAGTTCAATATTGGAAAATAAATGGAATCTACAATATTAACAAACTAAAGGAGAAAAATCATGGTATCTATTGATGGAGAAAACACATCTGACAAAATTCAACACCCATTCCTGATAAAAAAACTTTCCAGGAAATAGGAAAGGTGAGGAACTTCCTTAACATGAGAAAGAACAACTACAAAAATACCTAAAACTACTTACTGGTGAAAGACTGAATGCCTTTGCACTGAGATTGGAAGAAAGCCAAGGATGTTAGCTCTCAGTGCTGTTATTCAACAAACTGCTGGAAGTTCTAGCCAGTGCAACAAGAAAAGAGCGAAATAAGAGGTATATAAATGGAAAAGGGGGGAAAAAAACCCTATCTTGTCCAGTTGATATAACCAAGTATAAAAAGCCCAATGAATATTTTTTAAAATTCCAAAGTAAGTTTAAGATTGTAGGGTATTAAACAAAAATAGAAAAATCAGTGCATTTAGATATACTAACAATGAATGCATGTGCATGCTAAAATTAAAAATACAATAACATTTAAAATCACTGAAAAAATGAAATACATTGGAATAAAATTAAAGTATTTGGATTTATATGCTGAAAATTATAAATTGCTGATGTAAGAAACCAATGATCTACATAAATGAAGAGACAGAGTGAGCGTTCATAGACTCAAAGACTCAACAATATATATGGAAAGGCAAATGAACTAAAATAGTTGAAAACAATTCCCAAAAAAAGAAAATGGGAAGAATCAGTCTACTTATTTCAAGATTTATTATATAGCTACAATAATTAAGACTATGCAGTATTTGTGTAAGAATAAACAGACAGATCAGTAAAAATGAATGGAGAATCCAGAAACACACACATATGCCAAACACTTTTGACAAAGCTGCAAATGAAATTCAACGAAGGAAAGATAGCCTTTCAACAGCACTGGAATAGGTGGACATCCAAAGGCAAAATAAATATACCTCAACCTAGATCTAGTACCGTATAAAAAGAATATGTCAAAATGAATCATGGACTTAAGTGTAAATGTAAAACTCTAGACATGCAGGAAAAAAGAAAAAAACAGAAGAAAATATTTGCAATCTAGTGAGAGGCAAAGAGTTTCTTGACTTAACAACAAAAACATCATCCATAAAGGAAAAATTGAGGTTTCATTAAAACTAGAAATTTTGCTTTGTATAACACCCTTTTAAGAAAAAGAAAGCTACAGACTGAGAAAAGACACTTGTAAACTACATATCTGAAAAAGGACTAGTATTTAGAATACATAAAGAATTCTCAAAACTCAACAGTAAAAACATAAACAACCCAGTTAGAAAATGGGCAAAAACATAAACAGCCATTTCACTAAAGGGATATATAGATAGCAAATAAACATCTAGAAAGATATTCAACATCATTTGTATTGCCATCAAGGAAACAGAAATTATGACCACAATGAGGTTATCACTCACTACCCACCTACCCAACCAACTAAAATTAAATACTGACAAAATCAAATCCTGATGTGTATGTGGAAAAAATGGACCATGTATACATTGATGGTGAGGATGTAAAATGGTTAAGCCATTCTTGAAAACAGTTTGGCAGCTTCTTTCAAAACTAAACATGCAACTTCCATATAGCCCACATCACATTCCTGAGTATTTATCTCAGATAAATGAAAACTATGTTCACACAAAAACAAGTACACAAAATGTTTACAGCAGCTTTATAAGTAATAGCCAAAAACTGGAAACAACCCATACATCCTTCAAAGGCTATACAGCTAAACAAATTGTGATGTATCTATAGCATGGATGCTATAGCATGTGATGCAGCAATGAAAATTAACTACTGATATACACAACAATTTAATCTCCTGAGTATTCTGCCGAGAAAAAAAAAGTGAACACCAAAACATATTACATGATTCCTTTTATATGGTATGTTCAGAATAGGTAAAATACAGAAACAGAAAGCAATTACAAGTTACCAGGATATGAGGCAGAGGAGGGAATGAAAAGTGACTATTTAAAGGGTATGGGTGTTTTTATACAGTGATGAAAAAGATTTTTAAACCAGACAGAGTTGCCATTTATATAACATTGCAAATACACTACATATTGTTGTACACTTCAAAACTTTTTACTGTATATAATGTAAATTTTACCTCTGTCTTAACAGAGAGAAAGAGAGGAGAGAGAAATCAATCAATCAATCTAGGACAGTTAAAAAAGAAACTGGTTCACATACTTAAAACCTCAAATAAATATGAACAACACCTATTTATTACCCTTCATTCTCCCTTTTAGTTTATGTTTATGAATATTCATTTGTGGAAGAATGTTCAGTGTTTCAATTACAAGCAGGTGCCTGTTATAAGAGCTTAAGGAGGGACGCCTGGGTGGCTCAGCAGCTGAGCATCTGCCTTTGGTTCAGGGAGTGATCCTGGGGTCCAGGATTAAGTTCTGCATCAGCTCCCTGCAGGGAGCCTGCTTCTCCCTCTGCCTATGTCTCTGCCTCTCTCTGTGTCTCTCTCATGAATAAATTTTAAAAATCTTAAAAAAAAAAAAAAGTTGAAGAAAAGAGAAATATAGGTACTTGTATGGGTGGGCCCACTATAAATCTTTATGGACTAATTAAAATACTTTTTCATTCTTCATGATACTCATCAACTAACTGCACAGCTACCTAAAAGAAGTATTTTATATCATATTCCAAAAGTTCACCCAATTATGCTTTAAAAAACAATCTAAAGTTCTTGAAGAATACTAAAAACTACAAAGAAATATTAAGTAGTTCTTCAAAAACATTTTTAAATACACATATCTTGGGAAGAAATTTGGTAAGTGGCATTTCTTTATTATTACTAAAGAAAAACTTGAACATTATTCCCATCTCTGAAAAATAATTCTTCATAACCAAGTCAGAGACAAATTTTGTATACTATATATATAATGTATATATACTATATATATAATGTATATATATACTGATGGGTTATTACACCAAGAGAACATTAACCTTCAATCCCTGAATCATTCAAGAAATGTTTTCAGGAATACTTTTAGCCTCTATCTGGTCAAAGCACTAGAAGCTAAGTGGTGTCTGTACAAACCAATCATTTCACCAGCAGTTCTATATTTCTTTAAAGCCTCATATAAAAAGCACCTGCCTAAAGTGAGTAATGGAGTTTTATATTCATTGCACTTAGGAACAGCGTATGTAACCTATTCCGTTTTCCTCCCTTGTGGAATATATTTCAGCTTATATTGCACAACACATTACCGATGCATATAAAGACTCTCTGATCAGTCATTTGGACTGCAGTCAGCAACCTGCCTGAGTGCCTTGTATTTTTCCCTGCCCTAAATAACATACTCATAAAATGAGTATTCAACAACTCAAATGCAAAAATCTTTTAAAGATGGTGATCTTACTTCCTTAATAAATATATAACATATGTATGTGTACTAACTATAATTGGGAAACAAATGCTAAGACAATACTTGACAAACTTTGTGCAGTAATAGTTGAAAACTAGTTGAATACATAATTCCAGGGGAATAAAACAGAAGCATAGATGGGTTGCCTTCATGTCTGTTTTCTCTCTTAAGCCACCTACAATTAAAAAATTATTTTAACCACACTAGTAACAAAAGCAAAGCTAACTTTGACCAATTCAAAGCCTGGAAGTAGGGCCAAACTAAAGTTGGATCGATCTCCTACTTGCCAGACCCCAAAATATTTCCAAGACATAAATATCCCAGTCATTACTAAAAGTTCCTGAAGAGGAATGAAGACAAATATTTTAAATAGTGATGATGAAAACATAGCATGCTATTTTGTAGCTGGGACAGATCAGAAACTTAAGTGCAAATGATAAAAGGAATAATTTAGATTCAAGAGAATTAAAGAAATTTTTAAAAATTAGGATATTTGCCATAATTATAAAATTATGGTTTGTAATGGTGTAAAATACTGTAACATTTATTTTAATATATTGTAATATTACAGATGAAGGAGTAAATAATAAATAACTGACTGTGCAAGGCAAAAGCTCCATGCTGCCCCTTGCTGGTACCCTCATGTAATGACCGAAGGCCCATAGCTAGCATCAATTAATGAACATGTACTTAGACACAACTATGCAAAATTAAGTACATGAAGTGTTGAGGTATTCAAAGAGCTATAAAATATAGTGCCTGTCCTCCAGTATCTCACAATCCATTAGGAAAAAATAAAAGTATAACCAAAAATCTAGCTAATTCACCAATTACATCAAGACTGACATTAAAGCTAGGAAATTGGCAAAGCTATGTTAGTCAGAACTTAAAACTAAAGCAGGAGGTGGCAAACGTTTCCTGTAGAGGGCCAGATAGCAAATATTTTAGGCTTTATGACCCACAAGGTCGCTGTTGCACTTATTCAACTCATATTACTGTAGCACAATAGACCACAGGCAATAATTCAACAAATAACCAAATAACCATGCTATGTACTGGTGAAAAACAAGCAGTGGGCTAGATTTGGCCCAGGGGCCATTCTTTGCCAATCTCTGTTCTAGAGCAGTTGTTCTCAAGCCTGGACCATGTTATATTGACATGGAGTTTTTTGTTTTAAAATGGCCAATCCCTACCCTCAGGGATTTCAAAATAAGAGGTCTGGTGGGAACCTGCACATCAGTGTATTTTAGAAGCTCTAACTACTGCTCTCGAGGCAAAGAGGTTTTGATATGAGAAACCTACAAGACTGAAAGTTAGTATTTGTATGCTTATACCCTCAATTTTTGACCTAAAAATGGAGAGGAACAGGAACAATGGTAGGTCACTATGGAGACCAAAAGGCTTATACTCATAAAATAATCTGGCATTACAAATCAATGATATTTGAATCTGTATTAACATGTTCCTCACACCATTATTTACAATAGTCATGATATGGAAACAACAAAAGTGTCCATCAATGGGTAAGTGGATATAGATGATGTGGTGTATATGTATTATATATAGGAATATTATTCAGCCACAAGAAAGAAAGAAGTCCTGTTTATAATGACATGGATAGAACTTGGAAGCATTATGCTAAGTGAAATAAGCCAGAGAAAAAAAGAGGAATACTGCAAAGTATCACTTAAATATGGAATCTTTAAAAAAAAAAAAAAAAGTTAAACTCAAAGAAACAGTAAAAAAGTGGTTGCTGGGTGGTAGACACAGGGAGAAATTGCAAATAGACACAAACTTTCAGCTAAAGGATGAATAAAGTCTAGGGATCCAATGTACATAACATGGTAGTAACAAGAATTGAGAATAATTGAGAATTATTATAGAATTCAAATTTGCCAACAGTAGAATTTAAATGTCTCTCCAGATAAAAATAAGTGTGATAGATGTGTTAATTAATCCTTTCATAATGTATTTATCAAATCATTGTGATTTTCAGAAATACAATATAGCAAAGGCGCTTGGGTGGCACAGCCAGTTAAACATCTGCCGTTGGCTCTGTCATGATCCCAACGTCCTAGGGTCAAGCCCTGAATTGGGCTCCCCAGTCCGTAGGAGTCTGCTTCTCCCTCTGCTCCTCCCTCTACTTGTGCACTCTCTCTCAAATAAATAAAATATTTTAAAAATACAATGTATCAAATATTACAACTTTGTCAATTACATTTCAATGATGCTGAAAGAAAATCAATGACATATGAAAAAGAACTATAGTTCAGAATAATTTCTTAGTGTTGGTTAAACTGAATAAGAAAAAATTAAAATACTCATATCCCTTCATTTTCTCTATACTCAAAAAAATATATCATAATTGTTCTAATCTCTAAAGTCAAAGTATTTGGCAAAGAAAGACTATTACCACTACAAAAAAGTCAGCAAAATGGACTCTGAAATTTATAGAACTAATTATAAATTCATTCTGACTCGTACATTCTTTTTTTTTAAAGATTTTATTTATTTATGCATGATAGTCACGGGGGGCAGAGACATAGGCAGAGGGAGAAGCAGGCTCCATGCAGGGAGCTCGACGTGGGATTCGATCCCGAGTCTCCAGGATCGTGCCCTGGGCCAAAGGCAGGCGCTAAACCGCTGCGCCACCCAGGGATCCCGACTCGTTACATTCTTACAGTTCAATGCATGATGATGAATGCTTAGGCAGCAGCGAGGCACAAGACAAACACATTCCCTCTCCACAGGATGTTTAAAATTCTAGCAGAAAATAGCAAAGGTATACTGGACTTTCAAATATAATGCAGGGTATCATGCACGATGGTCTATATTACTTTTCCTGAAATATCATAAAAACAGTATGAGTTACATAAATGGCACTATCATCAGTGAAAAACAAAACTGGAGAGATTCAATACCCTGTCCATGGTCACACACAAAATGACTGAACTGGGACTTGAATCCAGTTTGACACTGAAGGCTATGTACTTAAACACTACATAACAATGATTCATTAACCACTAAAAACAATTACGACAACACTAAAATGATTATGAAACATGAATGAAAGCACAAGAGACCCAGAGAATGAGAGAATAAATCAGTCATATTCATTTAGAGTTGCTCTCTGGATCAGAGACATGAGCTCAGGTAGATAGTAACAGAGGTCTTTCATGATGAAGTACTCATAAAGCTAAATGTAATATAGTGCTTCCTGTTTATTTTAGTAAGCACTTATACGGACAAATACTAATGAGTAATAAATACACTGACGATTTAGGTATCATAACACAGTTTATCAATTTTAAGACACATGGACAAAAATGAATATTCTTAATGCAATTGTGGAACATTCTAAAATGCAACTATCTTACAAATAGATGAAGATATCTTTCAGAGCTATGTGCCAATAACCACAGGAAAATAAAATGTGGGAAACTTATTTAATTCATAAATTCTCAAGAATTTTTGTTCTGTAACCATGATATATCCTTACATGCTGAAAAGTTTGATAGTATCTCTCAATGCTTCTTTTGATCTTTACATTAATAAACTATCTGGGAAACACTAAGTAATATTTGCAAAAAGCCAACTGTAACAATCACAAAGTAACAACTCTAGAAATCAAAATATTTATAAAAACTCTACTGGCTCAGGCTTCATTATTTTTAATATCAGCAATTCTTAATGCAACTTGCTTCATTTATAACCTTGTAAATTTCAAAGAATTATTTTATAACTTGGCTTAATTTGTGAGAAAATAATTTATATGAATGCCAGTTGTACTTCTTTGGAAAGACAAATGTAAACCTATTTAGTGATCTGATTTTCTCTTTCATCTTGTCTCCAGTTTCTGTGTAGATTTATAATGTTCATTGTTTCCAATTTTAACAAATCACCTAATGGCAGAAAGGAAAATATGTTAACCTTGGAATTATTTGCAGTTGGAGAAATCCCTTTTGTCTGGCCCATACAGGGCCTGCAATCTGTTTTAAACACAGATTGTCTGTCTTTCGTCTGACAGCCACCAAGCTGCACAAATTACTTTCTGCCTGTTCACCTGTTTGCAGCTGCGTCTGTAAGCTAAAGATTCTGCAGTTTGACTTGAGCAACCACTTCAGGATTGATGACATGTGCTGCTGATAAAGTGAGCAATTTGAAGAAATTACTGGCTATAGTTATTGAAAGACATCTGGGCATGAGCTGAGAACTAGAAGCCTTCAATCATGTGCTTGCAACCTGCAGCGGCGGCCCCAGTGTTTGAAGTGATACCCTACTAAAAGAAGTTGGCCCTAGCACTAAATAACCAAACAATGTATGGAACATAATCTCTCAAATGAGTAATAAAAGTTCTTATAGCTGTAAAAATTCAAGGTTTGGTTTTTAAAATATTCTTTTATTTATAATTAATCTTTTATTTATTAACAATATTTCCTGTTTCTATTCTTTTCTGAGTTAATTTTACATATATCTTTTATTTCCTACATAATTAATTTCAAATTCCTACCACTACTGCCATAAAAAAAAAAAAAAAGTCAACATTTATTCTACAAGCTCCACATCCTAACCTTAGGAAGTTTTATGTCTATCACCTTATTAATACATCAACTTTATTAAAATAGAATTACTACTATTCCCTTTTCCTTGTGGAAAAACTCAACTATGATTCTAGGAAACTAACCTAATGTCACAATTGTGAGCAATGAGGCTATAGTTTGTCTCCTTAACAAGAGTTCATACAACTATACTACACTACCTTTCTGCTCTTTTTTTGGAATTTCCTAGTCTCTTGATGTACTTCTGCTGTGTGATTAATTGTACACTGTGCCAGACCATTCTATCACTCAGGTTTAGCCATCAGGAGATACGGTTTGGTTTCTATTGCATCTTTCTGTCTCATTATATAACTTACTCCAGATGAAGCAGTCTTCATGAATTAAGAAGCCTGACTCAATCAAAATTCATACTTTTTTAAAAAAAGATGTATTCATTTATTTATTTGAGTGGGGAGAGGGAGAGAATCTCCAACAGACTCCCCACTGAGTGCAAGCCCAACACACAGGACACAATTCGAGGACCTGAGATCATGACCTGAGCTGAAATCAAGAGTCGGATATTTAACCGACTGAACCACCCAGGTGCCCCTAAAATTCATACTTTTAAGACTAAAGGACAATTCTAAAAGCTAAGACCCTTCTCACATTTGTTGAAATCAGATGATAGAGTTTAAGTAAAGTCATGCCAGAAATAAAAGCAAAGCATATCCTTTCATGACAAAGTAATACCTACTACTCAAGAAAGAGGAATCATACCTACAAGTGTGCTACTTAATAAAAATAAAGACATTAATAAAAATACTTACAAGTTTAGTATTATCAATAACAATGAATAATTAGTAAGGTATAGAAAACATCAGCACAAATATAATCAAATAAGGAACTATCACAAGGCAGTTCTACAAATATAAAGTCAAAACAAACATGTCAATGCCAGAAGAATCAATTAATATATTTAGACGTACATATGTGAGGCACACATTCAGCATGTTTCAAATGCAAAATTGGTTAGAATAAGCCAACATATTTTTATATTAAATTTTTATAATTAAAATTAAGAATTTTAGATAAGCACTTGAATTCCTTTTTCTCTCCTTACAATTATTTATAAATCAAACAGATCAAATAGATGGAGAAAAACCGTTAGAAATTATAAGTAAAGCAAAAGCAAAATAAAACCATTCAGATAACCAGTTTTCAGTGTACAATGTCTTAAAAACCATCTTAATTTGTACACATATTTCAAACATAGTAAAAGTCAGTACTTTTAAAAAGTAAATTGAAACATGCCATGCCCATTAATACTAGAAATACAAAAAATTCATTAGCTGGTAAGTTCTTCAAGGAAATGACTATATCCTTTCTTTGAGGAAATGACTATATCAAACACTAGTCAGAAAAAAGAATTCCAACTCTAAAATAAATCTGCAGTTAAGTAACAGACATGAGAAGTCTAATTTGCAAATATTAATCTGAAGATCAATTTTCCAAACTATCAAATTATTATTGTTTAGAATTGACACATTAAATAAAACACATATTCATTTAGTTAGAGGTAACATATTAAAAGAAACCAAAACCCTGATTCCTTTAAAACTTCTTCAGAATGGCTTTTCTACTGTTTTCATGCTGTTTAAATTTCCCTAAACTTAAAAAACATTATCCCCTTAAATATCAATATTTCTTCAGAACAAACTTAAATGCAATGGCAAAAATTTCACCCAAAACTATCATTTCAGCTTGCTAAAAGTAAGTATACTGATACTAGAGAAAGGAAAAAACCTTCAGGTTAAGTAAATATATAAATGTAGCTTTCACATTTCAGTATTCATAGATTGGATTAAATACAGCCCTAACTCCAGCCACAAAAAAAGGATATATATCATTACTGATTATAATCAATCAATCCTTTATTTATATAATGATATGGCAATAATAACATTCTTCCACACAAAGATAATAGTTAAGAAATAACATCTATGTATGTCACTACCCTCTTTCCTAGTCGTGTGAAGAGTTCATATTTTTAATAGCACCTTTTATTTTAAAAGACCTAAGTCGTGAGAACATTCTTATGTACCACTTCATAACTTTGACACAAAGTACATATAAAAAGATTAGACTTTATTTGGTATAAAATCAGTTGGCAGTTTTACATCTGTGCATGCAACATAAATACACCAGCTGGCATCTCAAGCACACACACATATGGACTTCAAAACAGAAACTTCCTTATGTGCAGCACTGCCAGGGTAATTTTGTATCCTCTGCATACTACAGCTATTTGTCAGGCCCTGCAGGTGTGCACTGCACATAAACACACAGCTGTAGTCCAGCAAGCCAAGTGTTCCATCAAACACATAAAGGGAAACTTCAGCAGTTGGATTAGTCATCCTTACAACAGGTCCAGAGAGAACAATATGGGTTAGTATTTTTGGAAAAAGCATGGATGGGAAATTTATGATTATGCTAGTCTTACCAAATAACTGGTGAATTGTGTCATTTTTAAAGCAATGCCCTCTAATTAAGTTTTTGTTAGAATCACCAAAATGTAATTTGTTTTTTTAGCTTTCAATATAAGCCATAATCTATAAATTGGCTTATTAAGTGAAAAATATGAAAAGGCTTTCAAATTTGTCTTTGATTTTTGGAAGCTACTGCCAATGCACACCTTGGCTATAATATTTACAAATCCTAATCAGTATATTTTAAAACATTTACCACTTCTTTAATACATTTTATAATACCTATAATTTACTTTTCAATTCATATGCATTCAAGATTAATGTGCAATGTTTGTTATTTCAGACCAAAATTGCGTAGGACATTTAACTATAAAAAGTTACATGCTATATTAACGTTAGACTATAAACAAATATTTAGTTCTCAAATATGATATGAGAGTACATTAGCCTACAAATGGCTAGGGAAATAAATGAAAATATAAGACACGAACATTTTGCACATGTGAAATCTCCCAAATTAAATGTGACCTTATTAATATTCTTTAAAATACCAGATAAGCACTTCAGGCAGTTGATAATTACGACTACTTTAACCAGATTTCCACCAAAATGCTCAAAAGTCCACCTGGCAGTTGATAAAACATGAAAGATATCTTAGAAAATGAGCTTGAATGCATTATGCCTAATATACTAAACTTGAGTGAACTTGAGGTCAAAGAGTTAGTAATCAAGAAACACCAGCAGTCTCTGACATCAGGCGATTCATGTTTTCTTCTATCTGGAAGGTACAAAGGAACTTAAAAATCATCTTTGCTACAAATCTCACCTTTCCACTAGAAGCCTAACTTTATTAAGTACTACTCTAGGCCACAAAAATACAATCTAAAGTAGGAAAAGATAAAATAAATGAAGAGGAAGGAATGAAAGGCTTATAATTATTAAAATTCTCTTAAAGTAAATTCTCTCATCTTATGTTGTTCTTTTATGTAACTATAAATAGGAAATACTTGAAATTCAACCTGGATCCCCATAATACTGATGGGTCCCTGAGGTGTGATTCATTGCTCTTTAAAGCTTCCTAGTAGCCTTAAATGCTCCAGGTTGGATCAGGCTGAGTTTGGGTTCTCAACCTTGGAACAACTCTTTATCTACAATCTGTGTCAAACATCTACATCAGTATCCTTTGGTCCAAAATACTGTCATCAAGAAAAATGTCAAACAGTAAGCATGAGCAAGGTATCTTGGCATTCAATCTCCATATTAAAATAATTTAAAGCAAATTGTAGTTGATAATAACTGTTCCAGTTGTTTATTGCAGTAGAACTACTCCAAAACAACAATCTATTTTTACCTCTTATAATTTCATATCTGGACTCATCTGGGTAGTTCTTGCCTGAGTCTCATGTAGCTACTGTCAAATGGCTGGGGCTAGAACCATCTGAAGTCTCATGTGAGCTAGAGATTCAAGATGGTTTCATCACTCATGTCAGATCCATCAGCCAAGATGACTGGAACATGAAGGTGAACTGATAAGCATCTCTGTCTCTCTCTCTCTCTCTCTCTCTCTCTCCCCCTCTCATTCCTTACATGATCCTCTTTGTGTATCTAGCTTCAGCTTCCTTACAACATGAAAATCTAAAGGACACTGGACTTCTTAAATGGTAGCTAACTTCACCCAAAGCAAATATTCCAAGTGACTCAAGCAAAAGCTGCCAGGCCGCTTACAAACTACCCTCGGAAGTAATACAGTAACACCTTCTGCACAAATAGTCAAATCAAGTCATCAGAGGGCTAGCCCAAACTCTAGGGGATGGGTCTACAAAAGAATATAAATAATGAGAAGCATAACTCATGGCTATCTTTGGAGAATAGCTACATCATTATAGTCATAATATTTTTTAAATGCTGGGGTTTTTTGATGGTAATATGTTAATGATTTAATATTTTTATACTTATTTTGTTCTTTACTAATGATATTAGTATGCATGGATTTGATTATGAATTACAGTAACTAACAAATAACAAGGTATGATACACTTAAATACACTTTCATTTTTTTCAAGTTGATTTCATGGACTCCTTAGAAGTTTACAAGTTAAATCTATATCTAAGACCAATTCTAATTATTTGCATCAGTCATCAAAAATGAGACATCCTTAGGAGTTTAAAACAGTCACTACAAATACTGAAAAGCTAGTCACTTGCCTAAATAAATCATATCTCACTTGCTTAAAAGTTCTATACTTAGTAAACAATTACTAGGACTTTTAAAAGACCTCTTAAAGAAAATAGATTGGGAGTCAGGGGAGCAGGGTTGATTAAAACAGCCAGCTATCTACACACACACACACACACACACACACGTACAGACAACATCCATGAAAAACCATAATGAGCAGAATATGCTTGTGTGTGAGAAGTGGGGAGCAATTGTATAATGGTGAGAACTAAATTAAAGGATGCATTTCTCCATGCAATTAGAAAAAATCTTCAAGACATAATAGAATGATATTAAGAATGGGGGGGGGAAGCAATACTTAAATTTTTTAAATTAATTATTTTAATTTTTATTATTGACTTTTTTAAAAAGGCAATATTTGGCAGAAGAATGTTCCACCATCTACCCATTTAAAAAATACTGAAAAACAAACATTAAAAAACATAAGGCAAAATACCCATAATTACATGGCTTTTTTAAAGTTTATAAAATTGGGCCTTCCACATTCTATTTTCCACCTCATCGATACCCTATCTTTTCACAAAAGGCAACAACTGGTACTTGTTTTGTATGTACCATAAAACTTTTTCCACACCAAACTATCAATCTAACTACCTATCTGACCTATTTACCCATCTATCATTAACATACACAAATATATGCACATACATACATGAATACAACAATCATTCTCTTTTTTTTTTAATTTTTTAAGTTTTTTTTTTTTTTTTAATGATAGTCACACAGAGAGAGAGAGAGAGAGAGAGGCAGAGACACAGGCAGAGGGAGAAGCAGGCTCCATGCACCGGGAGCCTGATGTGGGATTCGATCCCGGGTCTCCAGGATCGCGCCCTGGGCCAAAGGCAGGCGCCAAACCGCTGCGCCACCCAGGGATCCCCAATCATTATCTTAAAAATAAAACTGGCATGGTGCTATACAAACTTTTCTGCAACTCACTTTTTACTTAGAACCTAACAACCTATCCTATTTAATAAATGATGGATACTAAACAGAATAGCATAATTATACATAGCATGGATATATGGTATATTCATACATCAATGAATTACATAAACATTCTATTGAAGGAAACAGGATACAAAACAATATATGCTATATGATTCCATTTACATTAATTTCAAAAATAAGCAAAACTAACCTACAATAACAGAAATCAGAACAAGAATTGGCTATAGGGGATCCCTGGGTGGCTCAGCAGTTTAGCACCTGCCTTTGGCCCAGGGCGTGATCCTGGAGTCCCAGGATCGAGTCTCGCATCAGGTCCCTGCATGGACCTGCTTCTCCCTCTGCCTGTGTCTCTGCCTCTCTTTCTCTCTGTGTCTCTCATGAATAAATAAAATCTTAAAAAAAAAGAAAGAAAAGAAAAGAATTGGCTATAGGAGTGATCAGGACTGACTCACAAGGGTGTATGAAGAACTCCTGACACTGAGTCTGGAAAACTTTTAAACCATTTCTGATCTAAGACACAGAAGACCATGTATCAACAGACCATTATTAATATCTTTGCTTCAGGGGCACCTGGGTGGCTCAGCAGTCGAGCGTCTACCTTCAGCTCAGGGCATGATACTGGAGTCCCAGGATCGAATCCCACCTCGGGCTCCCTGCATGGAGCCTGCTTCTCCCTCTGCCTGTGTCTCTGCCTCTCTCATGAATAAATAAATAAAATCTTTAAAAAATTAATCTTTGCTTCTTTTTCTTCAATTGCAAATAAATAACTCTCAAAATACTAAGTCACTGTTTTCCACATATGGAAACATTAGAGGAAGCTGAGGTTCTGAGATGTCAAGTAACTTAATGAAACTCCCTGAAGTAATCAGGAAGAAGCCACATCAACAACCCCAACTTTCTCAGTACTGATTTACAGCTATTTCTCCTTTCTCTTTCAATAATGTACTTTCTAGACTATATGAGAAGTTTTATTGGAAGTTTTCATCTGTTCTAACCAAAAGTAGTAGGAAAAATAAAGACAAATCTACATTTAAACATAAGGGTCTTGAAAGTACTCTGCCAAATCTTCTTCCTAAGGTAAATATAAACCTTAGTTGATTAAATACAATTGATGTAATGAATTGGAAAAAGTAGATATTGAAAAAAAACCTGTAAAGTTATACTGCAATATATCATATTGGTTTTTTTTTGCTGGTAGATTTACAGATGATTTTTATTTCATCTACATGTTTTTTAATAATTCCCATATTCTATAATGTATTTTTATTTTTAAAAAAGGAATATAAAATGTTATATATCTAATAAAAGGAATTCATTAAGTGGAAATACACATTCTTTTTGACTTATAGTCCTGTAGTTTAGATCCACCTTACAGAAAGAATATGAAAATATATATGGATATTAATATGCAAAATTATGTTATACCATTATGAGGAGTGGTAGAAATAAGGAAATTCCTAAAAGTTCATCAAGAAAGGAATGCCTGAATAAATAATAGCACTCAGATACTATTAAAGTAATATGCAGCTATTAAGTAGAACATGTTACATTTCTACTATTATTCTAAAATAATAACCATGACAATGGTATTAACTGAAAAGGCAGGTTTCTAAAATACTAAAATATGCAAACATATTTAAATACAACATACATATTCAACACAAACTTACAAATGTGTGTGTACAAGCATAGAGAAAGTGAGGTGGAAAAACAAGGAGTGGAAAGGAAATTAACTCTTCAAAAAATATTTCTTTATATATCCATATTGCTTCACATGTTAAAATAAACATATATTACTTTAGCTTAATAAAAAATTTAAAGATATAAAACAAATGCCCAAGTTCTGTATGTTTTATAAGCAATATATAATCAAAAAATAACCAAGAAAAAACAAAGTTATTTTCTTATAAAGTCAATTAGGGAAATATATACTATATTACACCTTTTTTATTTAATTGACTATGTTTCAAAAGCCAAATTGACGGTTCACTGCAGAGATTATTAAGACATACTCTCAGAATATGGCACTGGTGGAATGCCAGAAAAACCAAAGTGAATTTTACAGTATAAAGATCAATGTTGGGGGATCCCTGGGTGGCGCAGTGGTTTGGCGCCTGCCTTTGGCCCAGGGCATGATCCTGGAGACCCGGGATCGAATTCCACGTCGGGCTCCCGGTGCATGGAGCCTCCTTCTCCCTCTGCCTGTGCCTCTGCCTGTGCCTCTCTCTCTCTCTCTCTCTCTCTCTCTCTCTATCATAAATAAATAAAAATTGTTTTAAAAAAAAGATAAATGTTGGGATCCCTGGGTGGCTCAGAGGTTTGGTGCCTGCCTTTGGCCCAGGGCGTGATCCTGGAGTCCCGGGATCGAGTCCCACGCCAGGCTCCCTGCATGGAGCCTGCTTCTGTCTGCCTGTGTCTCTACCTCTGCCTGTGTCTCTACCCCAATCTCTCTTTCTCTCTATGTCTATCATGAATAAATAAATAAAATCTTTAAAAAAATAAAGATAAATGTTACCATTATTCATACTACTGAACATTTCAGACATCTTACAGCAATATTAATCATTTTTATTTTCCATGGACTACAATCAACAAAACCGCTTATAATTTATTCCGCAAAGTTTAGTACCCATAGGATGAGTACATTTGAGTGATTTTATCAATCCATACATGAAGCCTCATGCTTTCAAATAAATAACATCCCTTGAATGTACTTGAGTATTCAAAGTTCATGACAATATGAATATAATTGTACAAAAGAATTTCAGATTTATACAGAATGTAGAAGTCCTGCCACTAAATGGTCAAGAGAGTAAGTGTCCATCACTAGTATCAAAACCACCTGGATGCTTATTAAAAGTCAGAGAGAAAGGACAAACCTACAAAATAGAATGGGCCTGAGAACCTGTATTTTAGCAGCATCTCCAAAGTGATTCTTAGGCCATGAAGGTTTGAGATATTTTGGCATGTTGTTTGACTGAGTCAAATAAACACCTTTCTCTCTGAGTTGAATTTTTTGAGTGGGAGAGAGATATTTTGTAAAATCCTAAAAATAAGCTTTACCATAGGACAAATATATCTAAAGCATACTACTATTCATTAGACTGCATTATAGAACAGCAAAATGCCATAAGGCATACTGTGCTTTGTATATAATGCTAGTTATTCTTCAATACCCAGTTAATCTCCTAGTGCTTAAAATTGTTTTAATTATTTTGACTATGAAGTGAAATAAGAAACTGGCCAATAACTGTCAGTATAAAAATGAAGCATCTGCAAATTTCAGATTTATTTAAATTTTTCATATATTAATTTCTCATGAAATTTTTATCTTTTCCAACATAAGTTTTATTATAGCCTAACATCCTTTGACTTTTTGTTCTACTGATATTGTGCCAGAAAACACAGGAGAAAAAATTCTTGCCAAAATTTAATCTATACTTAACAGCTACCAGGTCCAGCTTCACTCATCCTTCAAAAACTCCGTACAAATATCATTTTTTACCTAACCTTGCTTCACGGTCACTTGTTCTCTCCCCCTTCTCCATCCTCACATGCTGGACTAAGAGGTAACATTTAAGTATTTATACCTCCTAAATTTAAAAACTGGTAAATACTAGAATCAAAATCCATTCATCCAAAACATTTTTATTTTGTGTTTGACTAACTATAAACATTATCTTTTTCCACAAAAACTATTTTAAATTTATATAAAGAAGTGAATAATTGAATAAGAAATTACAATGAAATGTAGTAAGTAATAGGATAGGAGATGCATAGGATGCTTTTAGATTATATAGAAAGGGGACCCTAGCTTGATCTAGAGAAATGGTATTAAATGATAAAGAGAAGCCAGAAAAGAAGTGAGGGGAGTGAATTGGAATACTCCAGGCAATTAAAAAAAAAAAAAAAAAACGAGTCACGAGCCTAAGGGAAGAGCAAAGACTATGTCCAGGAGCCAGGAGCTATTACAGAAGCTCAGTGGGAGCGGAACCTATTGGGTAATAGGAGTGAGAGTAATAGGACATGAAGCTGGAGAAATGGGGATCATGAATAGTTTTGTAATGGATGTGGGCCATTCCTAAGTTAGAAAACAACCACTTAATGCACATATTGTAGTCAAGTAACTATAGTATATAGCTCACTGTCCAAAAAAATCTTTTATACTTTTTCTGTTTCAATCAGGACTTGTTATTAAATATTTATTTATTCACTTCTCTTTGCTCACTTGCAATACATTTTCATGACCTGTTGTCCTGTTTTCTAATCTATTATCCTGATCACTTGACCCCACCAATTTCACAAACAGCCTCAATTGTTACCTTTGCATTGGCAACACATTAAAATATAATGATAATAGAATATTATAGTTATAATCCTCAATTTTCATAGCAATTTTTGAAGTTCTTATCAAATAATCTAAAAAGGATTTGTAAAAGCAAACACTATACATTTGTGGAGAGAAAAATACCATCAGTATCTCATTTACTCCAAAAGTTTAAAATATGGTTATAGAACTAGTTTTTTTATAACTGCTCTAATGTCCACAGCATTATGAAATAGCAAGTTTCCAGAAATCTCTACAGATAGGAAATACCATCCATTTTTTCCTTCATTCTCCACTTGCCTTCATTAGCAGTTTTACTGGGTGAATGTAATAGGTCATTGTTGACTATACCTAGAAACAAATCCTTCTAATTTATCTGCTCTCTGCTTCAGCAAAAATAGTAAAAATCATTACTGTTTCATACTTAAGTCATTATGAACAGATTTTTAAAATTCCAATGAATTGATATCAACAAATGAACTATATATTAGAGTCACCATTAAAGAAAAATCCTGAGAACTGTTTACCATACCTTTGATAATGCCTCTATGACACATTTGGTCAATTAAAGTACATGAAAAACAGTAGTGTGTTTTGAAGCATCACCCAGTAAATGCTACTGTGGTTTACCATGAGTGGTATGCACACCATATTATACCACAGTTAATTAAAGTAGTTCTTGTATTGTTAAAATGTGTTCCGTATTATTTATTTGGATACTACGCAATTGCTTTTAAACTTTTAAGATGTCTACCTCCCACTCACAGTAAACACTATTCTTTGTCATCCATTAGTAATAGAATCAATAAGTGATATGCATAGTGTTCTAGTGTAGCAAAAATGAAAAAGCAAAATTTTGTTTTATTTATATATCACCCTCTATTTCACAGTAGTTTTAATAATTATCTTACCAAGTAACTGAGAGTAAATATTATATGCACTGACCTAAAGGGAAAATGAAATAACACACAGAACATGTTTTATGATAGTATTCTTTGTGTATAAATTGTATTAAAAGGTATTTTAATGTTTTTTTTCTAATGTGGATTTAATGTAATGCATTATTTAGTTGAGAAGGAAAGGATTTGGCAATGGTTCTGATTGCACAGATCAAATTTTGATTGAAACTTCTAAGAAATCCTTCAAATGTATATATAGCATGCAATCTATTAATTGTTAATTAAAATAGAAACTAGTCTGAAGAAAATTATAATGAAATGCAATATTTTGATTTTAAAAGCTCCTTCTTCTAAAATTACCCAACATCCTGTATATTACAGCAATTGAATATGTTAGCCATAAGAAGGAAAAAGAAAAACACAGCATACTATTTAGCTGTGACCAAAGCCAAGTAGTATCATAAGAAAATACATTTCTGGAACATAAGAGTAAATATAAATTCTAATAAAAAAAGTAACTATTGTTATAAATTTTTATTGAGCATTTTAAGAGCTGACATAATTTGGCAGTAAAATACACATTCTCTCACCTTCTGTCAGCTGTTATTTCTGTAGTCTCTACACACTTGCAATACTCAATATAGGTTCAATTTCAAATGAAGTAGATACTTACTGATCAGTAAATGATTACTGATCATTTGATTTATCTCTCCTCAATCATTCTGATTTCTGACTTTAATTCAACTTTATAAGACATATGGAATTCCTAAATAGGAATTCATAACTTATCTTTAGAGATTGATTGCTTAATTAATTAGAAAATGAATGAAAATCAATACAACTATCAATATCTTTACCTTATTACTGAACTTTTAAAATACTACTTTTCTGCATAAAATTAAGTTTTCACAAGTATTGGTCCTTTTAGTATTTTACTCTTGTAATAATATTTATACAAGTCACTGACAGAATTTCAACATATAAAATCTAAGAGAAAATGCTCATTCTTAGTTACATAGAGAATGCTCACCTATAATTGAGAGTGAAAATTGTGACAATAATACATCTAAGTGACATGCCTCATTTATTTTACTGATGTTGTTAGGCTATTACATACAATGGTAAGTATTTTCTCACACAAATTCAAGAATGCCATAAATGACACTGAAGTAGCTATTCTGCTGCTCAATCTTTTAAAGACTGAAATCAGAGCTAAAGCCAACGAGCAGATTTTAGATGAATACCCAAGCTGAATCTGTACTTGCATATATCCCTAACAAAGCAATAATCACATTTTAAGGTAACGGTAAAAATAGCAACAATTTTCATTTCTAGAACAGTCATGTTATGCCAGACATTCTATATTATTTCACTTACTTCTTACTATAAGCTTATAAAGCAGTACCACTGGTCTTTCTCAGTTTACAGAGAAAGAAACTGAGTTTTAAAGAGATAAAGAGATTTGCCTAAGTCACATGATTAATAAATGGTTATCTATTCCTAAACAAGATTCAAACTAGCACTGACAAGACACTTGGCAAAACTAGAGCTTTATTTCCAATAAACAATGTAAGTCTTAAATAAGAGTTACAGATACCTAAAATCATTCTCAATTAGGCAAGTTAATGTAAGGGTGGAGATGGGAGTCCTAAAAATTCTTAGGGGAGAAAAGCAAACTTCTGATCCCAAGAAAAATAAGAACAGCTCTGGAAGCCAGCAATGTGCAGGTTTCTGCTATATGCAAGAAACCTGGGATCTTTAAATTTTGTCCTATACAACACCAGAGAGTTGTATGGATCCAGTGAGGGACTAGTTAAACTATAAAAATTAGCAACACATTCTCATGAAGAGTTTCAAATGCCTAAATAAAATTTCTACAAAGAAGTTTACTTGCCTTTTTCAGAACTAAGGCCAAAAATAAACAAGTTCTATATATTCAACTAAAAAATAAAATATGAAAAAAATAAAAAAATAAAAAAAAATAAAATATGGCTCTTGGGGATCCCTGGGTGGCTCAGTGGTTCAGCTCCTGCCTTTGGCCCGGGGCGTGATCCTGGAGTCCCGGGATCGAGTCACGTGTCGGGCTCCCTGCATGGAGCCTGCTTCTCCCTATGCCTGTGTCTCTGCCTCTCTCTCTCTCTCTCTATCATGAATAAATAATATAAAAATAAATTAATTAATTAATTAAATATGGCTCTTGTAATTGATTAACAGTTACTTAAAAACAAAAGAAATTAATGAGTTACTACAGAAATATGCAAAATGGGTAAAAGAAATAGATACACTACTCTGTAGATATACTATTGCCAACAATACAGAATTCTCCAAGTGACTACATAGTGTAAGTCAGAAGTCAAGACATATTTGCATTATGACTACTGAATGTGGGATTTGATAAGTAGGAGTAACCTTTCAAACCATAAGTCAAATTGTCTCACTCCTTTAGTTAAAATCCTCCAGTAACCTCTCATTGCAATAGAATAAACTCTGAAATCCTTACTGTGGTTTTTTGCAAGGCTCTGGTGGCTCTGACCAAATTCTCTAGCCTCATCTCCCTCCTTTCCTTTTCTCCATAGTGGCCTTTCTTTCTCTCCATTTTGCCAAGCTGTTGCCCATAACAGAGTTCTTAGGCTGGATGTCCTTGTTTGGACTATCCTACCACCAGATCTTGGCCCTACATAAGAATAGGGACATTATCTGCATTACTTTATATCATCCACGTTCAGCACTACTCCTAGCACAGAGGAAGTATCTGATATTTACTGACTGACCAAATGAATGAATGATTGTCATCATCCCAAGGTCCATCCTATCCAGGTTTCTTGTGACAACAAAGATGTGCCCCCATGGATCAGATTTCAACAAAGGACACACTGCCTAGCTGCAAGGAGTGTGATAGCTGACAGCCTCCAGGTGTTAGCTTCATTAGCTTTTGCCTCACCTTTCCAGTCAGACATATTTCTCTCCGGGAAGTCCATAGCCATCATCTGAGAAATGGTGGTAAAAGGGTCTAGTCATTTCCACGCAATGCAGGAGTCCTCCAACCTTGTTACAAAGGTCTCTGTTGGGTTGGAGGGGACTTGATCAAGTCAGCATCACAATGTGACAACTGCTTCTGACCAATCCTGATACCACTCTTTTCTTTCCACAGGTATTCTTCCCCAGTAAACTCTCACCAATCCTAACTCCATCTCAGTGTCTACTTCCTGGAGAACCTGACCAGCACTGTTTCCATTTCAAAACTCACTCCGTATGCCTATAAATTAAAATGGCATGTTTAACAATGCACAGAGCTTTCATATCAAGTATCTGATGAAATACTTAATCACCACCTCCACTCTCTACTGCATTCACACACCCTCCCTCTCTCAAACTCCTAACAGAAGCACAGGGCACTTAGATGATTACTTTATTTATATATAATTCTTAATTCAAATGTTACCTCCTCTAGGAAGCCTTCAAATATCATCAACTGCTCTTTTTCTGTGGCTCCCTTTTGAACATCTAGCAGTACCTATCAAACTATTCTGATGTGCTTCTATGTCTGTTTCTCTATTAAGGATGGAGTTCCTTCGATATATGCCTGCCTCATACTAATAACCCCTGCACCTTACAAGGCAGGTAGTTCAAGTGGGATGTTCTATAAATTTCTTGATGACAAAAGAAAATGAACTAAAATTTTTTGGAAACCTTTAAAAGCATGTGATTTTACATAGTTTTATTTGTAAGGTTAAATAACTAGTCAGAACATTCAAGCCCCAAACATTTGTACACTGTAATCTAAAAATAAAATAACTTTATTCTTCTTAGTGAATAAACTTTGTCAAAATTTAAAGTTACTATTCAGTTTAGAGGCCTAGTTATTTTGAACTTTTTAGAACATTTCCTTAAAAATAATATATTAGTTACCAAGGAAAAATGAAGCACTGCTTTTTACAACTCATTAAATTTCTTTTCAACTTCATATAACCTGTCAGTTCTCAATTATACCCTCCTGGGACAACATCAGGCCAAATATTCCTAGCATATAAGGATAAAATTAAACTATGAAAAATGTACATACACAAAAATAAAGTATCTAGCAAAAAAGCATTTTATGAATTAGAAATTTTAATTTTGAGAATTGTTTTGCAGCAATAGTTAAGCTTCAGTAATTTTTTTTAATTCAGTGAGTTAAAATGAGCAAACAGCGTTATTCCTACACATAGTAACCACAGAATAGGTGAACAGTTTTTAAATCCTAGTATTTTAAAGGAAGGCTAAGCCTCCCATAGGAAATAAAAGTGGAAATGAGTCCAACAGAGAAAATGGCTTGGTTCCACACCCTTAAAATTCCCTACAGCAATGCATCAAAAAATAAAATAAAATAAAATAAAATAAAATAAAATAAAATAAAATAAAATAAGCCCCCAGAGTCTGGGTCAGCAGCATAGTGTTACAACTTAAGCATTGGGTCATCAGTGGCAATGGTAGGTTGATTAAGGGTTTAGGTAATATATTTACTTACTGTAGTAAGGAGCTGTGTAACAGTACTGCCAACAGTACAAAGAGTTCTTGTGTGGATATCATGTACAAAGAAATACTATAGCCATCTGCTTATATTTTAATATTGAAATATGAAACATCAGAATACTTTAATAAACAGATAAACTATATTGTAAATACTAATAATTCAACTTGTTAAAAAATTAAATTGAGCTTCTCCAGCAATCTATTAATTATATTTTCCAAGAAAAAACATTTAATTTTTATTACTCATTAAAATCTGATCCAAATTGAAATAATCTTCTAATATAGGGAATAAAAGCAAAAATACAATGGTAACATGGAAAAAGGCAATTTTTCACTTAATAAAGTTACTCTCAAATATAAACAAAGTTTATTAAACTTATGGCATGAATACATTAAGTTTAACACTGATTTGTCTGCATATTTTATAGGCCAACTCCAATTAGTGGAATAACTGTTATAAATTACATTATAAATATATTTCCATTCTCCTGGTAAACCTATTTTGCATTTAACCAAGAAAAGAATCAGAGCACAAAGAGTGGCATACTATGTTTGTGACATATATATGTTTACTTAATGCAAAAATTAATGACGGTCAGTTTAAGGATCTATTTCCTTAAAAAGTAGAAGTGTTATAACAATACCAATAATTTTGATTTCTGAAAGTTGCTATAAGTAACCTATAACATGTATTTTGAGCAAGATTAATACTAAGAATCAAAGGATGATAACCAAGAATCATAAAAAGTGTCCCAGGGGCGCCTGGATAGCTCAGCGGTTTAGTGCCTGCCTTCAGCCCAAGGTGTGATCCTAGGGTCCCAGGATCGAGTGGTCCCACATCAGGCTCCCTGCAAGGAGCCTGCTTCTCCCTCTGCCTGTGTCTCTGTCTCTCTTTCTCTATGTCTCCCATGAATAAATTTTAAAAATCTTTAAAAAAAAAAATTTTAATTTAAAAAAAATAAAAAGTGTCCCTATCATGATTCAGTATTTTTCTTAGGATTATTTTTGCAGGAAAATAACTTTTAAAAATACTAATATGCATGGAGATGCAAAATACTTTACCTAAAAAGCAACTATCAATTATCTAAAATCCAGGTGCTAATGTATCCCCAAAATATTAACTTGGTAGTATACTATTTAATAGCCCAATTAAAAAGAATATTTTTGAAACATATACTATATTTGGCATTGTGGTAGACAGCATACACAGGAATATGAAAGAAGTACACCTAACTCAAACTAAGGTATATGAAGCTTCAGTTAAGTCTTAAAGAAAAAGCAGTTAAGCAGACAAAAGGAAGAAATGATTATGAGGGTAGGAAAACTGTTCCAGGCAGATGCAACACCATGGGCAACAATAAAGGATAGGAGGTTATGTGTGCTTGGACAGACAATATTTCAAAATAGCAAAAGAAAAGGGCTTCAAGAACATGTCCAGAGAAGAGTCCAAGAGATCATGAAAGGATCTTGTACTGACTTGCAACGAAGTTCCAATTTTATGGTGAACACAAATGGGAAACCACTTAAGGACATAATCAGAATTCTATTTTATAACAATCAAAAACTGCAATGGAGAGAAAGAACTGGAAAAGAACAAGAAAGGACTGAGAGATCACTTGGTAAGATCCCAGTTGGAAATAAGACATGGTAACACAAAGTAGATAATTTTTACTACTAAAAACTAAATTTCCAGGCAGCCCAGGTGGCTCAGTGGTTTAGCGCCACCTTCAGCCCAGGGGCTCATCCTGGAGACCCAGGATCCAGTCCTGCATCAGGCTCCCTGCATGGAGCCTGCTTCTCCCTCTGCCTATGTCTCTGCCTCTCTCTCTCTGTGTCTCTCATGAATAAATAAAATCTTTAAAAAAAAAAGTATCCAACATATTACTTAAAATCATCTCTAATAACAAAAGTGGTATAGCCCCGATAATGAATATTTAATAGTCAGACTTTTGTAAAGAAAGCATTTTTTTATTTTATTCTTTTTTTAATTTAAATTCAATTTAGTTAACATATAATGTATTATTAGTTTCAGGGTTAGAATTTAGTGATTCATCAGTGACATATAACACTAGGCACTCATTCCATCAAGAGCCCTCCTTAATGCCCATCATCAACATACCCTATCCCTCTACCTACTTCCCCTCCAGCAACCCTCAGTTTGTTTCCTAGAGTTAAGAATCTCTTATGATCTGCCTCCCTCTGTTTTTGTCTTTTTCCTTCCCTCCCCCTATGTTCATCTGTTTTGTTTCTTAAATTACATGTATAAGTGAAATCATATGGTATTTATCTTTCTCTGACCATTTCCCTTAGCATAATATCCTCTAATTCCATCCATGCCATTGCAAATGGCAAGATTTCCTTCTTTTTAATGGCCAAGTAATATTCCATCGTATATATGTGCCATATCTTCTTTATCCATTCATCTGTCAATAGATATCTGGGCTCTTTCCATAGTTTGGCTAATGTGGATACTGCTGTTACAAACATTGGGACGAGGGGCCCCTTCAAATCATTATGTTTGTATCCCTTGGATAAACAGAGGTCAGATTTAAGAGACAGAACTGACAGAACATAATGATTCCTAAGTTTTCTACATAAGACAACAGGTAAATGGTGATACCATTAGTTATGTGAGAAAGGAAAAATTAAATTTCAACTTAAATATAGTGAGTTTTAGATACCTTAGCACATGCAAATGAATTTCTCAGTTTTAGGAAAAACAACTGGTCCAGAGAATTCAATGAAGCAGTTGTCAGTGTATAAGTGGTAGCTGAAGCCACACAGGAGGAAGAGTTTATTCCAAGTACTTCATCAAAGTCAAATATAAAAGACAAAGGAGAGGAGCCCACAAATCAAGAAGAGAGTTCTGTGTCAAATATGGAGTTAAGGAAGATAAAAACTACAAAATATACACTGGATTCAGCATCAAAGCTAAGTGGAAAAGCAACCTGTACATCATTCTAAGTTATTTCTCTGTGAAGGAAAAGAGGAAGATGGGATCCCTGGGTGGTGCAGCGGTTTAGTGCCTGCCTTTGGCCCAGGGCGCGATCCTGGAGACCTGGGATCGAGTCCCACGTCGGGCTCCCAGTGCATGGAGCATCCTTCTCCCTCTGCCTGTGTCTCTGCCTCTCTCTCTCTCTCTCTCTGTGTGACTATCATAAATAAATAAAAAATATTAATAAAAAAAAAAAAGAAAAGAGGAAGATAAATGAGAAGCTGAAGGGAACTTAGAATCTAAGGAAATTCTCTTTGTACACTTTTCACAATGGGAGAGAGCAAAGTATGTGACCACCAAAAAGAAAAAAGTTTTAATGTAATGTAATAAAAGAAAAACAACATAAAATGGTATATTCATAATACAGAATGATGTGAAACTTTATGTATAAGGACATGGGTTAGAAGGGAACATGGAAAATTAAAAACTCATGTTATTTTTGTGGTATTTTTTTCCTTTTATGATTTTCTTTAATGTTGCCCTATGCTTTCACAATATAAAAATAAGTAAAAAGAAAATAACTACTATATGTCTCTTCACCAAATTCCATAATATTAAAATATTTAGTGATGGATTGCCTTATGATTAATAATCTAATGAAAAATAGATTAATGATCCAATCCTAATTTTCTAATAATCATCTAAACCTAATCCTAAAATGTGCCTTCCTTAAAGCGATCAGGTTGTTTCAAAACATCCCAGCTCTATAAGACTTCCATGTCTCACTAAACTTGGAAAATATGAGGCAAATGACATATTAACTTGAACAATCATAAAAATGCTTAGAAAGTAAAAGGCTCATTTAATGAAAAAAAAACTTAGAAATGTTTCCATATGTTTCTATGAAGTATTCTCTCCCCACTAAATGAACACATTCAAGATTTTGTTTCTGGCTTTGTTTCAGAAAAAAACCCATCTGCATAGTACAGCACTTACAAGTACATCTCAGTCATGCAATAGTAATGTCACAGCTCATATATCAAATAAAAATCACATTCAGGCCCACACAACCTCACAGACCCAAAATCTTCCTTTCTAATAAGAGTACTCCTGAGAGAGCTTTCACTGCACCTCACTGCTGCTGCTGTCACATGACTTTGTTAGAACTTAAATCCTGAAACTAAAATATCAAACAGTTTGGAGTACACTTGTAAAGGACGTGAAAAACCAACTTTCTCTAGGTATAAATTATGAATATTTCCTTCTTCTACAAAAACAGGTACCAAAGTGGTGGAAAAAAAACCCAAAACATTAACCATTAACGATGGTATGCTTCACCATACTTTCTTAAATTAAGCATATTTCATTATATCAAAGACATGATAAAATAATAATGCTTCGTGTAATACTTAAAATACTTTGACACAGTTTGAAGCCATGTCTATTTAATCCTATATATATGTACATGAAAATATATTCATCATATATTAGAAATATTCACTTATCTAGAGCAGTGTTCGCAAATTTTATAGAGTTGTGTAACTAACATTATTGCTACACTATCCATGTATCGTTCATGCTCTTATTTATCTAATAAAGATTCAGTGGTATTTCACAGGGACTAAGAGCTTGGACACTGTCAAAACACATGTCGTGATATTACAGCTCTGCCACTTACTAGATCTATACCCAAGAACAAGACCGTTTATCTCTCTGTGCTTGGGTTTCTCATCTGTATAATGAGGAGAATAATAGTACCTTCTTCTCAAAACCATTGTGAGGACTAAAAGACCCAATAGATACCAAGTACTTAGAAGAGTGTCTGGCAAATGGCAGGCCAGTAATTATCTAATACAATTTATTCTTTAAATTTATCTACAATTTTTTACTTGTATTCATGATAAATTTATTTCATGAGCAAACTCTTACTCCATTATCTTAAGCAATAGTATCTGAAACCAAAGTATAATATGTGGGATATATTTTTTTCCCAACAGAGTAGAATAATTTTTACAATTAAAAACAAAGTTTCTAACATACTACTTAAAATCATCTCCAGTAACAAAAGTGGTATGGCATCAATTATGAATACTTAATAATTACATTAGAGCTACCTTTTGAAGTACACATTTAAAAACTATGTGTCTCAAAATAAATTTTTTAATCCATTCAAGAGGAAATAGAAACATTTAAGTAACTAACATCCTATGATAAATACATTGCTGGATGTCACAAGAACAGTAAACAGTGTTTTCTGTAGGGAAAGGGCATTAGAAAACAAAAAATTCAATGTCATTCAATGAGTAACTGTCACCCTGGTCGATTCCAGTTTTAGGGCTTAAAAATCCCACTGGTTCTGGAGCACCTGAGTGGCTCACTTGGTTAAGCATGAGACTTAATTTCAGCTTAGGTCGTGATCTCAGAGTAGTGAGATAGAGCCCCATTCTCAATGGAGAGTCAGCTGGAGATTCTCTCCTTCTTTCTCTTCCTCTGCCCCTCCCCCTGCTCATGTGTGTGTGTGTGCTCATTCTCTTTCTCTCTAAAATAAGTCTTTAAAAAAAAATCCCATTGGTTCTTCTATCAAACAAAATTCCTCTTAGTTTTAGTTCCTTTCCTTTACTGAATTAGAAAATCCCATTACCCTTCATAAAATCGGGAAATAATCCAGCATATATTTTACTGTTTGTGTCAATAACATTAATAATACTAGCCTCCAGTTATTAAGCCAGGCACTGTGATGAATGCAATTTATCACTACAAACCATTAAAAATGTATTATTATCCATATTTTACAATAAAGAAACTGAAACTTGAAGAATCTAAGTAACATGCCTAAGGATCCCACAATTACTAAATGGCAATGTGGAGGAAGGGGCAACCTGGGAGAAAAACTTTAATTATAAGGTCCTGACTATATCAGACAGCCAAGAATTGTCCTTCAAAGTGATCATAAGCTAACTACATCGCTGCTTCATTAATCAAAACATTTTTGGTACTTCTCACGGCTATATTTATGGTCTACATGTCATTCTTTCCAATTGTCCCAGTGATGACAAATCTTGGCCATTTTAGAGGTGAATCTGAATATTTGAAAGAAAGAAATACTATTTAGAATAAGGTAAGTGACAGTGGATCTCAACAAATCTTTATATTCTAACAGCATGATTTTAGACATATACGTAAAATTACATTTTGTTTCTTTGACACTCAATCTTAAAAGAAAAAGAAATGTGTATTTAAAACTAAGGTACTAATTTCCTATCTGCTAAATTGGCTGCAGAAACTATTTAAAGAAGTTTTTTAAATCTGTGAACATAGCAATGTCTAGATTGGAAAGTACTGGCCAAAAGAATTACTTAGAAAAGCAAGAATTACTAGGATTCATAAGTTTTAATTTCAGTATAAAAGGATAAGCTTCAAAGACATGTCTTTTAGAGGATAGCCATTAAAGATTCTCCCTGGCTTTAAAAAGCTAATATTTTTATCATTTTAGAATTTTCTTCATTTTTGTCTTCATATATAGCTTATATAAAACCTGTTCATTATTTTTAAGAGTATTTTCTGGGATCCCTGGGTGGCGCAGCAGTTTGGCGCCTGCCTTTGGCCCAGGGCGTGATCCTGGAGACCCGGGATCGAATCCCACGTCGGGCTCCCGGTGCATGGAGCCTGCTTCTCCCTCTGCCTGTGTCTCTGCGTCTCTCTCTCTCTTTCTCTCTCTCTTTGTGACTACCATAAATAAAAATTTATATATAAAAAAAGAGTATTTTCTAATGTGTGATCAGCAATACTGCTCAAAACTCTGACTAGTAAAGAGTAAAATTAGGAAGAGTTTCTCAGTTCTTCTGGTGAATCTTTTGATTTGGAATAAATCCAACATCATGTTACCTCTTTCACCAATGTACTGACTCATGTTCAAGCTACAGATTCATATACCATAGGTGTCCAATATAACCTATAACTTTTCTGTCCCAATCAAATCTTACTAATTTTATTAGTTTAATCCAAAGTGTATTTTAATCTTTTATGCTTCTTCTTAGACTTAGAGATTCACATTTACAGGAATAACAACTCCAACCAACTGAGAAGTAATACCTAGTTTAATGTGCATGTATTTTTCATTCTTTCCATCATGACAACAATATAAATAAATAGAAATGAGTCTAGGTGAAATACCAATTAATATATCTCTGGTAAAGATTCCAAACCATCAGTTATTATACTTTGTATAATACAATTATATGTATTTCTTAGGACTCATACTGACCAGAAACAGAAATCCAACTAGCTTAAACAAAACACTGGGATTAATTCGTTTACAGAATACAAAGAAGGATTGAAAACCCAGTGATGACAAGGAAAAGACCAGACCTCAAAACCACCAGTACCAGAGTCTCAAATGACTTCAGAACTGTTTCCTTATCGCTTTATTTTTTTTTAAAGATTTTATTTATTTATTTGAGAGAGAAAGAAAGCATGCAAGAGCAGGTCCGGAGGGATACAGAGAGTGTATTCATTTTTTCCAGTCTGGAAAAGCAGACTCCCCGCTGAGCAGGGAGCCCAATGTGGGGGCTTGATTCCAGGACTCTGGGATCATGACCTGAACCAAAGGCAGTAGCTTGACTGACTGAGCCACCCAGGCGCCTCTCCTTATCACTACATCACTTTCTCTGCAGACTTCACTTCTCACTATAGTAAGAAACAAACAATGGTAATTCCTAATCTCTACATTTTATGTCTTCTGCCAAAGGAAAAAACTAACCTCATTTTTTCTGGTTCCAAGTTCAAAAACCCCAGGGAAGAATTCTGACTGGCCCAATTTGGGACTTGTGGACTTTTAACTTAAGGTAGGCACCATTACTGCCTCAGCTTGGATAAGGTACTTAACTCTAGTCAAATAGATAAAGCAAACTAAAGAACATACCAGGTGTGGCCACAACATTTTGAATTTATGTGAAAAAGCAGCAGCTTCCCCCAAGGGGAACCTTAACCTCTACTCTACCTCTTGAAGCAAAGCCATAGGCTTAATGAGGCATGTGATACATAGAGGTTCCCCAAAATGCCAGATTCAGTAAGGACTCAACTAAACAAACATAATGGTGTCCACTGTGCTACTATAGCTATTCAACTCTATATTCAACTATAGCTATTCAGCTCTTTCAAGGTGTAAACCAGATCAATGAGCAGAATTCAAGGCCATTCACATAATTTTGCCCAATGGTACCTTGAAAAATCTTGTTTTAATTTACTGACCCTTGTTGTCATTGGCCGACCTGTTTGGTCAGCCCCCAGAAAACTACAAACTGGCAGATTAAAGTCTAAAGATTAGGTGTCACAAAATACAAAAGAAAGAGAGTTGAGGGGCACCTGAGTGGCTTAGTCTGTCAGGTCCTGGGATTCAGCCCTGGATAGGGCTCCCTTGCTCAGCAGGGAGTCTGCGTCTTCCTTTCCCTTCTCCATTCATGCTTGTTTCTCTTTCTCAAATAAATAAAGGCTTAAGAAAAAAAAAAGTATAGAGAAAGAAACTACCGGAGGAACAAAAACTATAGGAAAAAAATCACAGCTGATCAAATCATCTGTGAATCTTTTCATGCCCACAGCAAGGGCCCTTTCTCGGAGACCAACCTGATTCAACCAGCACCACCGAGACTGCCCACATCTATCACTGCAGCAGATATGGCAAAACTTTCACCATCACATATTGCACATAAAGTAAAGAATTCTGTTTCCAATGCAGAGGTTACCACAGTATGGTCAACTCATGATTACCGGAAGTCACCCAATTTATAATGTGGTGGTTAAGGTCACATTGTACCATGCACTGTCACCCCATTTGTGTCCAGTGCATTTCTCCCAAACTCACTACTTCAGACCTTTAACATCTCACTCCCACTCACTCTGATCAGCTATCTCTGGCCACACCAGTTTGGTGTTCAAAACTAAGCTGCTTGCTACATATTTTTTGGCTTTTAGGACCATTTACCATCTAACAGTGGTATGCCTTCTCTTACAAAGAACAAGTCAAAAGTTGAATATTTGATGGACATTCTGTGCTCCCTACCTAATCCACAGGCATCTAAGATTGTCAAGCACTGGTATGGCCTCTTAATAAATCAACTCAAGAAGATTTCTGACTATTTTCCTCACCTTCTTTTGGTCCACATAATTCAGTAAAGTAGTATGGTCACCAAATGCAGCTATTCTAACAAAGGATACATCTCCTCCTGACTACCTCCCAAGGCAATGATCAGGAAAAAAGCAATTGGGATTATAAAAACCAAGAGTCCGCAAACATTACCTGGAAAGATCCAGAAAGTATTTTAGGCTTTGTGGGCTACATATGATCTCCGTCACATTCTTCTCCTCCTAGCCCAACTCTCTAAAATTACTTTTAAAAAACTGTTATTTTGTGGTATATACAAGGACAGGCCATAGACCAGCTGTGGCCTAGGAACCTTGTTTACAAACGTCTACTATACATCTATTTTGAAACCTCAGGATTTTATCCTGACCACTCCTGGGCAAGATGCATCCTACTTTCACCAAGAGCAGTCCTGAACAAGCCTAACTGGTATACCTTCCAGGTACCCATCAAGCCAAAGGAAACATAGCATTCAAGCTTAATTGTAGTCCTGTCACCTTGATTCTCTTATTGACCTGAAATGGTCCCAAATGAGGCAAAAATTTTGTAAAAAGGACTAGACAGTTAAAGTTTTTGTGAGTCAGATAATCTCATCTGAATACAAATTCAGCATGGCAGTACAAAAGCAGCCATAGACAATAAGTGAACAAAAGGACACAACCAGATTTTGCCCAAAACAAGCCTAGCTACTAGCAAGACTAGATTTCTTTCCTGGTTTGGGGGTTGGTTCTTTTTTGTGGGGGAGGGCACTAATAATAGTAATAGCTCTATTTTTTATCCCACAAGGATTTTCATAGAAAAGAAGCCAATTCATATACATTTTGTAATAGTAAGGTTCCTAAGCTTCATATTTGTGTTCTTTTCTATTCGGAGATTCAAATTAAGTTGCTAAGAATAAAGAACATAAAAATACCACATATGCTATATCTGAAAAGTATAAACTAAAAACTATATACACAATTTAATTCAAATAAAAAATGCATTATTAGGGGCACTGGCTGGCTCAATCAGAACATATGACTCTTGATCTCAGGGTTGTAAGTCCAAACCCCTGTTTGTAGAGATTACTTAAAAAAAAAAAAATTATTAAAGCCTAGCATGTGATAAATCACATGGCCAGAGATATGAAAGTATAGTACTTCATTTAATCCACCAAATCACCCTCAAAGGTACCATCTGATATGGAAATCAGATTCAAACATGCTTTGTCCTTGAGTATGTGGACAAAAGTTAATAATAATCATATACCTAAGAAAAAAGCTACTCTAAGGAATAAATGAATACACAGAAACCACTAAAAAAGCAATAAATGAATACACATAAACCAATATAAAAGTAATCACAGAGTAATCACTTATGTGTTAACTATTATTATTATTAAACAGGTATACATAGGTTACATTTTTATAAACCTGCCAAGTGATCCCTTATAACTGTTTTGAACATTTACTTAAATGATAAAAAACTAAATAGAAAATTCTGTGTCAATTTTGCTCCTAAACTAGTTCTAGTACAATATATTTTTTAAACAGTCAATCTGGGGCAGCCCAGGTGGCTCAGCAGTTTAGCACCGCTTTAGCCCAGGGCCTGATCCTGGAGATCTGGGATCAAGTCCCACGGTCAGGCTCCCTGCATTGAGCCTGCTTCTCCCTTTGCTTGTGTCTCTGCCTCTCTGTCTCTCTCTCTCTCTCTCTCTCTGTGTCTCTCATGAATAAATAAATAAAATCTTTAAAAAATAAAAAATAAAAATAAAAAGCCAATCTGCTATTTTTCAGTTACTTTTTCTTGACTACATTCAAAAATTTAAACTCTTAGGACCTCAAACTAAAGTAAAATATCAATGTCTCACTTTCTGAGCAAGTGCTAATAGAAATATAACATAAGCCATATACACAACTGAAAATTTTGTAGTAATAAGGTTAAAAAATTTAAAATAAGTGACATTAATTTCAATAAAACTTTATTTAACCAAATCTAAAATGTTATCATTTAATATTTAATCAATGCAAAAAAAAACTTTATGTTCTTTGATTTTACAGAAAATATTTTAATATAGTCTGTATGTTATAGCCATTTCAATTCAGATTACCCATGTGTCAAGACTCAGTAACCACATGTGGCTAGCAGCTACCATATTGCTGAGTTATTAAATACATAATTCTCAAATACGTTAAATTTTCATCATTTTATCCTTCCTCCTTCAGCATTCCCTTTTCCTCCTCAACCCCAATACTTAATTCATTTATTCATGTAATCTGTTAAGATGAGAATACATTCCTTTGGAAAAGGAGGGAGACGAGAAAATAATACATTTGGAAAGTAATCTGGGAACAGCTACCCTAAGAGATTTGGGGGCAGAGGGTAGTGAGGTACAGATAGATGAACTCTACATTGAAATACGAAGTATAAACAGGGATAAGGGATAAGCCAAGCCAAAAAACAGAGGGACACAACAGGCAAAGAGTACAACATGGTAGAAGCTCTGAATAGAAGACAGTGTGTATATTTCAAGAACAAAAGAGAATGAAGATCAATGTGGTAAAGCACAGTGAACAAGTCGCATGTGGTTTGCTACAACAGGCATTCAAATTTTCCCTCAGAGAGACATGAAAAAAATCTTAGAATAAAGGGATTAGTAACTGGCTATCTAAAACTCATTCTCCTTTCTTAGTTACTAACAGAACCCCAGTTTTGTTCAGGGAGGAACAAATCTAGCTAAAAATGCCTCCATAACTACAATACAAAGCAGATATTGTAAAGTGAAATATTGTTTTAAGAACAATACAGAAGAGATCTAATAATAGTAAGACTAAGGCTGCTATCCTTACAAAGGCCCACTTGGAAACTTGGCCGTTCACTGGTAGCATGTAGGAACTTGCCTTGCCTCCATTCTCTAAATTGATGAGTGGCCTACTGTGCTTAGTCTTTTGTACAGAAAATATGGCTTAAACTGAACACCTGCTTTGGAGTATGCTCAAGCATACCCCTCACAGGAAATAGCACATGTATCGATCTCTCCAAACTACTTCTTTTTCCCTTGTGATCTGACATGAGCCCTTACTACCTTGCTATATAATAAATCTTAATCATGAGTATAACTATATAGTGAGTCCTTTGAGTTCTTCTGGAGAATCCCCAAATGTAGGGTTTTGGAAACACCAGACAAAAATCCACATAGCAATTCTATTTTAACAATTTTTCACAAGTAACTTAAATTATACTCTTTTCTTACAATTATCTCCCATAATTTAATTATATCCTTTATTTTAAGTGGTTGACTTTGCTTACTCACTAATAAGGACATTTTCCTAGCTCCTAACCACTAACTATACTACAGATGGTGTCAAAGGTGAGGGAAAGAGAGGGAGTAATCTTAGAAATTGGTAGAATTTGTGAACTATTTCCATTCTGAATACTCATCAAAAAGAGCAGACATATAAACACTTATCTGTAGACATTCTCAAAGTAAATACTAGTTGCTGAGGATATAACAGGGGAGTAAATAAGATGTGGTGCCTATGCTCATGGAAACTGCCCTTTAAATTTTCTATTTAAAGAAAGATCCTCTCAAGAACTGACATTTGAGCAGAACTCTGAAGGATAAGCTAATATATATTAAGTAAGTGAAATAGAGGGAAAAGAACATTGCAGCAAGTTGGAATACCTTGAGAAAAGCCCTAAGAAAAAAGAAGCACAGCTCTTTTGAGAAGCTGAAAGGTTAATAGAGTACAGGGCCAGATTTGAATCTTTATCCTACAATAAACAGAAAGTCAAAAAGGAGTGATAAGATCACATCTGAAGTTTTCAAATTTCATTCCAATACATATTAGACAATGGATCAGGAGAAAAAGAAATTATAAAGTTGACCTCAAGTGTCAGAAATAAAGGTGAAAAGTGAATGTACCGTAAAAGTACTTAGAAAATAAATCTGGTATTTGGTGACTGAGGCACTATGGGTATGATTACACATAAGTAGTGAGCCATATCTGCCAAGTTCTGATCTAGACGATGGAGAAAAATGTACAAATTGAGATGAGTGATCAGAGGAGATACCTGTCCAATAAGAAACAATGAAATAAGTATCCTAGCAAGCAAATGTAATATAATCAGGTATTACCTTAATAAAAAAGCAGGGGACTGCCAGCAGATAGATGCCTTCAAATAGGTCTCGTAACAGAGGGGAGTACCACATCCAGAGGGCTAAAAGTAAAGAAAAGCCTCCAGAATCTATTGCAGTCTGGAAAGGTAAATTCATGAACTTTTTGGAGGGGGGGGGGGGGGTTGTTGTTGTTGCTAAAGATTCTGAGAGAGAGAGAGAGAGAGAGAGAGAGAGAGAACCAGAGTGGAGAGGAGGAGCAGAGGGAGAGGGACGAGCAGACTCTACACTGAATGCAGAGCCCAACACAGGGCTCGATCTCACAACCCTGAGATCATGACCTGGGCTGAATCAAGAGTCAGACACTCAACTGACTGAGCCACCCAGGTACCCATATCCAGAGTCTTTGATGGGACAGAAAATGTAGCTCAGGAGAACAAATAAGCATCCAGCAACTCAAATGGCAGTTTAACATGGCAACTTGGCCAACTCAAGTAGAAGTTCAAGCAGTAAGAGTTAAAGCACATAGTCAAAGCAGAATTAACAGCAAAGGTGAGCAGATACTCACCTGATTGTGTATTCTTTAAATCACTCTCAGATTAATGATAGTATCAAACTCAAGGCTGAAAAAAATGGAGAGATCAAGTGGTTCTAGCCATAAAGAGTAAGGTGGGTCTGGAATATCAAGTAGGCTCTAAGAATTACTAAAAAGTGACTACTACTTATGGGAAAAGATGTACAAAAGTAGGTCATTCAGGTAAGGAAGAAATGGTGAGTTCCACTTTCCAATTTACAACTAATATTAACCTAACACCACATGAAATTTTCAAGTGTTGTCTCTCATAGTCCATACAATTCTAATAAAACAGAGTAAAGCTATTTCTAATTACTTACTAAAAACTTTCTGTCAGAAGACTGTTATTTACTTTTGATATTAAAATCTGGAATAAATGTTATTATATTTGATAATTAAAACCATTGACTTATTATATTTCTTTTAACTGAATAGTTGCAATAAATTTTGAATCCAGTTATTATGACTGAGTAGTAACTGAAAGATACTTCATGTATCTAAATGTGATCTATTATAGCACACTAGATTTTGTCATTAACATTCAGTACAGAAGTAACAACATAAAATGTGTGTAATCAAACACTAAATACTGTATTTCCCAGGTAGACTGGAAGACCTCTGAAAAGAGGGTCCAAAACTAGTACTTACTAGGTACTATATGTCTGTTGAACTGAGCTGATATATTAATCACAAGGATACCACAGAGGAGAAAGTAACTCTGCTTGCATGAATCAAAAAAAGTATTTGCAGGGAAAATACTAATGCTAATACTAAATACTAAAACTAATGCTACATTTCAAATAGAAAAGAAGTAATCAATCAATATTTTTGTTTTGTTTAGCAAAGGCAAAAAGAAAATGTGAAAAGTGAGGTATGTGAGATTTGACTCAGTCAGAGGTGAGGAATGAAGCTGGGGAGGGCCCAGGTCTGAAAGGGCCATACCAATAAGTGTTTTAAGTTTATCCTGAGGGCAATAAGAAGCCACTGTCAGTTCTTGAATAAAAGAGTGATAGAGTCACTTGTGCCTTCTGGGTGCATAATTTAAAAAGGGTGAGCCCACAGGTGCTTGAATAGCCACAGTAAGGGAAGGGTAGCTAAGTCCTGTCTTGGCAGGAACATCATCTAAGAGATGAAGGGCTTCAGAGGAAGGCAAGTAAAAGAGCATGAAACCACCTCCTCAAGAGTCTTCCAACTGCAAAGCACTGGTTCCGCCCCAATCCCACCATCAGGATTTGCCATGGTCTTGTCCAGAAGCTCCACAGGACACAATGACAGCTACTCAATCTGCTCAGTATCTTATTGGACAAAGGCCCTAATACATGATTCATCAGGGCCTTCAAGCACAATCATTCCCATATCCTGAGATTCAGAATCCAGAGAAGGATCTGATTTTGCTGCTTCTATGCCATTCCTTCTTGAGTATGCCCAAACATTAGAATTTAACTATTTTTTCCACACAGGCAGACACACACACACTCCTGCCTCAGGCTATCATACTCACTGAAATGCCTCCCCTTAGCAATCTGTGTGCATGTGTATGTTTAAGGCTTTGTGCATCCACAGCTACTCCATCTGTCCATCATCCAACCACCCTCAACAAGACAGTTAAGTTCTGATCAGTCATGACCCATGATTCACAGCAAGGTTCTCAAACGCATTCAAAAAACTGAAGAGGAGGGAAAACATTACCAAATTCATTTACAAAGCCAGCATTACACCCTAATAAGCCAGATAAGGACACCACAAGGAAACTATGGTCAATATCCCAAATGAAAATAAATGCAAATATTCTCAAATATTCTCAATTATGAAGTAGCATATCAAAGTCCACAGTACATTAAAAAAAAAAATCATTCACCATGATCAAGTGAGCTGTACCCCAGGAATGCAAGGATGATTCAAAATATGCAATTCAATAAATATGACACATCACATTAATGCAATAAAAGAAAAACTCTTTTGATACATGAAAACCATTCTAACAAGTGTGAGATGATACTTTTGCTGTTTTGATTTGCATTTCCCTAATGATTAGTGAATTTGGCACCATTTCAATGTACTTGTTGGCCATTTGAATGTGTCTGTTTTGGAAAAATGGTTATTCAAGTCTTTTGCCCTTTTTTAAATTGGATTATTCATTTATCTCCTATTAAGTTGTAAGAGTTGTTCCTTATATATTTTTATTAACATTTGATGATGAGATAAACCAGACAAGCGATTTGCAATATTTCTTCCCATTCTATAGGTTACCTTTTCATTTTGTTGATCATTTCCTTTGCTGTGAAGAAGATTGATATAGTTCTACTTGTTTATTTTTGATTTTGTTGCTTGTGTCCTATCCAAAAAATTGTTGCCAAGACTTATGTCAAGGAGCTTTTTATCTTGTATGTTTTCTTCTAGGAGTTTTATGGTTTCAGGTCTTAAATTTAAGTCTTTAATCTATTTTGATTTAATTTTGTAAGTGGCATAAGATAGGGTCAAGTTTCATTCTTTTACCTGTGAATATCCAATTTTCCTAGCATCATTTATTGAAAAGACTATCTTTTTTCCATTGAGTGTTTATGGTTTCCTTATCAAATACTAGTTGACTGTATATGCATAGGTTTATTTCTCGGCTCAATTCTGTTCCATTGGTCGCTGTAGCTGTTTCTATGGCAATACGATACTGTTTTATATACTATAGCTTTATAATATAGCTTGAAATTAGGAAGTGTGATACTTCTGTCCTTATTCTTTTCTCAGGATTGTTTTGACTATTCGTGGTCTTTTGTGGTTCCATATAAATTTTAGGATTGCTTTTCTATTTCTGTTAAAAAAAAAAAAAAGTCATGAGAATTTTCATAGGGATTGCATTGGAGCCACAGAAGGCTTCAAATAGTATAGATATTTTAATAATAATATTAATTTTTCCAGTCCATATCATGGTATATCTTTCCTTTTTATTTATTTATTTTTTGTCTTCTATTTCCTTTGTCACTGTCTTACAGAAGCCACTCTCACCACTCCCATTCAAAATAGTACTAGAAGGTACAGCCTGAGCAATTAGGTAAAAGAAAGAAACAAAAGGCATCAGAACTGAACAGGAAGAAGTAAAACTATTTGCAGATGACATGATATTACATATGTTAGGTAAAGCTAGATATGAGCCCTGGAAGTCCAAGTCCTTGTGAGGAGAGAGATAAAGTGGGCAGTTAGTTAGACAAGAGCTAGAGGCAAGAATGGTGATAAATAGCTTACACATTAAAAGCCCAAGGGCACAATATCCTGACCTTGAGCTTAAAAGATCCCAGAGCTAAAAAACCAAGAGTTACAGGTGCAGAGCGTGTGCTCTTCTCTTCCACCTCTGCTCCAAGGTAACCCCCAGACTCATTATAATGTGTTTGCATTGGCATTATAAGCCCCTATCAATGGGGAAAGAGAGGCTGCCATGACAGTCTGGTACAAACCCTGTAGGGTCAAAAAGTCCCTCCATCAACCTGTCGGAAGGGACCCTCAAATGACTGAAAGCAGCATCCATTAGAAACCATTCTGTCCATGATGCAAGACCCCTGCTCACATAAAATGAGAGAACCCCTAGAGAACTCAGGGCAGTTGCCAACTCTTGTCCCACTGGCTCTCTCACTTAAAGAGTGTACTGTTGCTCTAATAAAGCTGCTTTCTACTTTCCCTCTGGTCATCAATCTCTATTTTTTGTGCAGTGCCAAGGGCTGAGACACAACACTTTTCTCTGACATATACAGAAAATCCTACAGACACCACCCCAAAAACTGTTAGATTTAATCAATGAATTCAGTAGAGTTGCAGGAAGTAAAATTTACATACAAAAATAAATAGTGTGACTATACTTCAATGACAAATTACCTTAAAAAAATCCTGTTTACAATAGCAACAAAAACAATAAAATACAAATTAATTTTACCAAGGGAGAGAAAGATCTGTACAATGAAAACTGTAAGACAGTGACAAAGGAAATAGAAGACAAAAAATAAATAAATAAAAAGGAAAGATATACCATGATATGGACTGGAAAAATTAATATTATTATTAAAATATCTATACTATTTGAAGCCTTCTGTGGCTCCAATGCAATCCCTATGAAAATTCTCATGACTTTTTTTTTTTTTTAACAGAAATAGAAAAGCAATCCTAAAATTTATATGGAACCACAAAAGACCACGAATAGTCAAAACAATCCTGAGAAAAGAATAAGGACAGAAGTATCACACTTCCTAATTTCAAGCTATATTATAAAGCTATAGTATATAAAACAGTATCGTATTGCCATAGAAACAGCTACAGCGACCAATGGAACAGAATTGAGCCGAGAAATAAACCTATGCATATACAGTCAACTAGTATTTGATAAGGAAACCATAAACACTCAATGGAAAAAAGATAGTCTTTTCAATAAATGATGCTAGGAAAATTGGATATTCACAGGTAAAAGAATGAAACTTGACCCTATCTTATGCCACTTACAAAATTAAATCAAAATAGATTAAAGACTTAAATTTAAGACCTGAAACCATAAAACTCCTAGAAGAAAACATACAAGATAAAAAGCTCCTTGACATAAGTCTTGGCAACAATTTTTTGGATAGGACACAAGCAACAAAATCAAAAATAAACAAGTAGAACTATATCAATCTTCTTCACAGCAAAGGAAATGATCAACAAAATGAAAAGGTAACCTATAGAATGGGAAGAAATATTGCAAATCGCTTGTCTGGTTTATCTCATCATCAAATGTTAATAAAAATATATAAGGAACAACTCTTACAACTTAATAGGAGATAAATGAATAATCCAATTTAAAAAAGGGCAAAAGACTTGAATAACCATTTTTCCAAAACAGACACATTCAAATGGCCAACAAGTACATTGAAATGGTGCCAAATTCACTAATCATTAGGGAAATGCAAATCAAAACAGCAAAAGTATCATCTCACACTTGTTAGAATGGCTTTCATGTATCAAAAGAGTTGATAAATGCTGGCAAGGATGTGGAGAAAAGGGAACCCTTGTCACCTCTGGTGGGATTATAAATTAGTGCAGCCACTATGGAAAGCAGTAATTATAGATTCCTCCAAAAAAATTAAAAATAGAACTACCATATGATCTAGAGATTCTGAGTATATATTCAAAGGAAAAGAAATCACCATGTCAAAGAGATATCTGTACTCCCATGTTCACTCAGCATTATTAACAATAGCCAAGACATGAGAACAACCTAAATGTATTCAACAACAGATCAAGTATAAAGAAAATGTTGTGTGTGTACACATTTTTTACTGAGTCATAAAAAAGGGAAATCCTGACATTTACAACATGGATGAACCCTGAGGTCATTATCCTAAATGAAAGAAGTCAGAAAAAGACAAATACTGTTTCATATCATTTATATGTGGTATCTGAAAAATTTATAGAAAAAGAAAACAGATCTGTGGTTATCAGAGGTAGAGGATTGGATGCAGGGTAACCAGTAGTACAGTCAAAAGGTACAAACTTCCAGTTGTAACATACAACATGATGACTATAAGTAATGCTGTATGGTACATTTTAAAGTTGCTGAGAGTAGATCCTAAAAGCACTTATCACAAGGGAAAAAAAAATGTGTATGTCTCTATATGAGGTGACAGATGCTAGCTAAACTTAATGAGGTAATCATTTCACAGTACAAGTTAAGTCATTATGCTGTACACATTAAATTTATATAGTGCTATAAATCCACTATATCTCAATGAAACTGAAACTAAATAAGGAGGAAATATCACTATACTTGCTTATTAAGAGAAAAGTACCATGGTTTCATACAACCTTTTTTTTTCAGGTTTTAGTTAAATTCAGTTTAGTTCACATGTGTGTAATATTAGTTTCAAGGGTAGAATTTGGTGATTAATTGCAATATAACACCCAGTGCTCATTACATGAAGTGCTCTCCTTAATACTCATCACTTGATTATCCCTTCCTGCATCCATCTTCCCTCTAACAATCCTCAATTTGTCCCTATAGTAGAGCTTCTTATGGTTTGCCTCCTTGTTTTTATTTTTCCTTCTCTTCTCCTATGTTCATTTGTTTTGTTTCTTAACTTCCATATATGAGTGGTATCATATGGTATTTGTCTTTCTTGACTTATTTCCCTTAGCATAATACTCTCTAGTTCCTTCCACATCATTGCAAATGGCAAGATTTCATCCTTGTTGATGACTGAGTAATATTCCATTGTATATATACACCACATCTTCTCTATCCATTCATCAGTTGATGGACATTTGAATTCTATGTTTTGATTATTGTGGATAATGCTGCTATAAACACTGGAATGTATATGCCCCTTCAAATCACTATTTTGTGTATCCTTTGGATAAATACTAAGTAGTGAACTCTTGCCCATTATATAAGGATATCTCTAAAATTAACTTTACATGCAAAGTCAAGTCCTTTTTGCATCTGCTTACTAAAGATGGTCATCTAATTCCCTCTGTAGCAGTGACTGCCCCACCTTACAACCAAAACAACAAGGCTGAGAGTAAAATAATCAATGAGCTTGTAGAAAATAAAAAATGTCTGGCTGGTAGGCTCCTACAACCAAGTACCATCTCCTATTCCTTAGTCACTGGTCATCTGAGATAGTTCTCACATATACCCTTAATTTTGTAGTCCAAAGAATACCAAAGCAATAAGGCAAGCAAGTATTTTTATTTTTTTAAGTTCTTATAACATGGAAGTTTATCATTCAATTTCCAGGCATTCAGCTTTCTAACACTATTTCAGGAATACTCTTGACATAAGGTCACTAAAGTAAATGTATAATGTGTGTACACACAAACCCTGCAAAAACATTTTGAGTTCTGATCCAGTGAAATCCAGTGGTGGCCAACATTAAGAATAATGTACAGTGCTATACCCCAATAGAACATAGCTCAATGAAAGGGGAATCTCAGAATACTAGGGTCAATAAAAGATTTCTATGATAGGATTAGACATGAGGCACAGAAAACTTATAGTGTAAAAGGAGCTACTCTGTTCTGGAAAATTAGTCATAAGATAGGGAATGCTGATTCCCAGAACATATACATACAAGTGAGGCTAAGTAAATAGGATTCTGGAAGAACATTCATCTGCTCTCCTCTCTATTCACTTAAACACAAAACTAGCCCATCTCATTTAATACTCAGGATTGTGCTCATATGCAGAAAATATTAGTACATTCTTAATTTTAAAGTGTACTCACAGAAAAATGAATAATTATGTGGTTCTTCATTTCTTAATAATTATCACATACACTGTAACTTTTAATACCTGACCATGAGTTCTAGTGAAATGAAATCTTTAAATTCAACATTCATGTTAACACAAAATTCATATACAGGCACTTTAAAACCCTTAAAATTCACAACTGTGAAGTCTTTTTACCCCAACTTAAATATCAAAAAGCCTTACTGGTATCTCTTAATGCAAATCTAATTCAAGACATTTTTATTTTTAAGACAAAGATAAATTTGTAGTCATTACCTTATTGGAAAGAACATTTTTGTGACAGCTCAAAAGTATTTCTGAACATGTTGGAGGTGTTTTGTAGATGTGGGAAAATAAGCAGTTTGCAAGCAGAGGAACAGAAAAAGTACATCACTATACCACAGTCTTTTTCCTAAATGGTTAAAGAATTATTCAACAACTCCAAAACCCTTTTTATATGCACACCTGGGAAGAATACCATATCCATAACTTTCCTCGGAGTTATACTGAACTGATGTGGTTTTAGACCAGATGTTTAAATGTTACAGTATGTACATTTTCTTCCCCTCTTCTAAGGCAGAAGTAAAGTAAGAGGAATATTTGACTTCACTCCACAAGAGACCTATTTAATAGTTTGGCGGTTATGTAAGTAAAGGTAGCTTGGCTAAGTCAATGTTGACGACATACAGAACGACATGATCCTAATGAGTTGGAAAATATTGGCTCTCATGAGAATAGACCAGATGCTACTGAGCTGAGAAAGCTACTGTATTATTGAATTTCATTTTTATGAGGTAAAATTTATTATTCAACCATTAAGGTATCCCACATGAAATCTTGCATAAAATACTTTTACAGTTACATTCTGGAAAGTAGATTTTTATTTCAACATTAAGACATCACTTGAATGAGGGATTCAAATGTCCATTTGATCACTTTCAGCACAGATTTTAAAGTCTGAAAGCAATTTTCCTATAAATACCAAATTAATGGAACTACATTGTGAACAAAACAATGAACTACCTAAATAAGGAGAAAGTGGTAGCAAGTCCTTGTCTTCCTGAACAAAAAATGGCCATGTTGGCCTACTTTATCTTCTGGAGAATGACAAAGGTTAGAATTTCAATGATTTGAGTACCATCAGAAACATGAACAAAAATATGTAATTCAATCATCCCAATTAATATATATTTAGTTCAAACATGATCAGCTCTGTTTTATTATTAATGATTTATTACCTTAGTTAGACTTCTAATATTTGCTATTTTTTTATTACATAATTGCTGATGTAGTAGCAAACTAATTATCTTACCATCTTTCTGGTCTCATTTACTAGAGATAGAGTTTGATATAGCAGAAATTATAGTAACAGAAAGGTCTTAAGCTTACCCAAATTAATTAGTGATTATCTGTAGGATGATATTTAAGAAAAACACTACATTGTCCTAAGCATAAATTTTCACATGTGTAACACAGGACATATAATGTGCCAACATCAATATTACTGGTAAGAAGCCAGGGAAATTAATGCATAAGAGATATCAACCTAAAAAAGGTAAGCAAATTCAGACAATTCAAGTAAGTGTTATGGTATCCAGTCCCAATGGCATGCAGCTCACTAGGGGAAAAATTATTAGTAGACAGCTATAAAGCAAGAAGAAGTAGAAAAAAGGATAAGGTTTCAAATTTCTATTATCCCACCATGTTGCAACACCTATTTATAAATTTATTATTCTACTCCCTTTTGGAGTCCCTAGAAGAGAGAATATATGGCTCATCATAGGTTTCTCTGAACTAGGTGTGGCCTCTTGTAAATTGCTATTTAAAGGGGCACAATGCACAGTTTCTTAGTAAGTCCAAACAAAGACATCTAACCGATACCTTGAATTTTATTTTTCAGTCATCAAGTTCACTGTTCATTAACCTACCTTACTCTTTTGCCTTACTCTTTGAATTTACCTTTGCCATTTATCTTCTAAGCTAAAACACTGGATCAATCCCAATTCTGACAATGTTTATCACAGTCTCCAAGAACCTGATACCCTAGAACAACGTCCATAGGTAGTATCCCCATATGTATGATTTTAGCAGGATTCTATATCCAGGAAAAGAAAAACAAATCAACTCCACAAACAGTATTTTGTACTCACAAGAATCTAGGAGTAGATAAGATATTATCATCATTTTATAGATGAGAAAGTTAAGCAAAACTCAATGAAACAACGGACTTTCCTTCAGACATATACTTAGTTACTGACAGGATTTCCACACTACAATTTAGTGCTCTCTCCTAAATTTCAACTAAACAAAAAAAATATTCTTATCATCTGACATACAGTAAGACTTAAACTACACCAATATCTATATATAATATACAGATTACTAATATTAGATGCGTAAAATTGTTTTTAAGAAGCATGAGCACAGAGCTTTGTATTACTTATTTTAATATCTTCTAATTTTATTCTAATTTTTGAAAGAGATGAGAAAAAGTTATTGTAGCTTTATAGAACATGTCTTTTTATTCAATATTCACATATTCTCTTAACAACTCTTAAATCCATCACAAAACAGAAATAACTGATTCAACAAACTAAAATCATCCCATTGCTGTGGCATACTATAATACTGAGTTTGTTAAAGAAAACATATTTTCTACCGAAAGGCATTTTGTAGATTTGATGCTTGAAATTAAATTTGATATTGCATATTTCTGAAGCATCATTATTATCCAACATTTAGAATGAGATAACTAAGGCACAAAGTTGTGGCATATTCTGTTTTAAGAGCAATGAAATTCAACACAACATTATTTGATTTTATACACACAAACCTATTTAACAGCTTCAGTTATTAAAAGGAAAAATATGGTATTAAATAGGTATTTTTATAAAATTAATCAAGTTAATAAAATGTGAAATAATTCGGTACTTGTAAAGCAAGAATAACATTATGTTTCTGTCCTTAGTATTCTATTTAAAAAGGCAGCATAAATAGGAACATATAAAAATTAACTACCAAATTAATTTATTTCCTTTGAGTGATAAATTATTTTGCTACTTTTCATTGGCCACTCTTCACTAAGAGCTTTATGTTATTATAATTAGGGAATCAATAACCATACTATCTTAGCTATCATGATTTCAAAATAAACATTATTCATCTTTAAAATTTTCCAGAAATGTCCTACACTCCATTAGGTACATTATGCCAGTAACACAGTGCCATCCCCTAGCACATTTTCCAAAAAGACATAAATATCAATACTGCATCTTCTAGGCAAGGAATTCTGGAATTTGAAAAGCATGTCATTAATTATTATCAAATTCTTTGAACTCTCTCTCTTTGGAAAAATACTAAATTTTCTTTTTGTTATTCAAGCATTTCTCAGGTCCTCAGTTTCCCAAACTCAAAATTTCAAGAGGCAATTGAACAGAAATTGAACAGAAATTTAATTCCTATTCTCACCAATGAAAAGGTAGGTAGGGCACTAACAATGTACATCTTTCATGTTTATAAATATAGTAAGCATAATACTTTTACTATGGTATATGCATTCTATTTGATTATATTCTTATCAACTCTTAGTAGTAACCAACAGTTAATTTCAAATCTAACTAATAAGTCACAATCTGCATTTAAATGAAATGGTAAAGTAGAATCTCAATTACAGATAAATCTTTCTAAAAATGACAAAAATCAGTAACAGTTCAGTTCAGATATGACAATGTTGTTTTGTTTTCTAAGATTTTATTTATTTATTCATGAGACACAGAGAGAGAGAGGCAGAGACACAGGCAGAGGGAGAAGCAGGCTCCATTCAGGGAGCCCAATGTGGGACTCGATATCCAGATCTGCCTTCAGCTCTGGGATCACGCTCTGAGCTGAAGGCAGACGCTTAACTGCTGAGCCACCCAGGCATCCTAACAATGTTGTTTTGATGATAGTAGAGATAACACACAGAAATTTCTTACTTGTAAGAAGAATATGTTGCAGAATAGACATGGAGAAAACAAAATGAGAAAGGAAAAATTTAATCTAGAAAGTCAGCATCACTGACTTGGTCTTAGAATCAAGCAGAATAATAATAGCAGGAAGGATTCTGTGATGTAGCAAAGTTTGAAATAATTAAAACAACAAAAAGTAAAAGAAAATGGACCTGTAACAAAGAAACAAGGCATTCTAAATGATAACAAAATCCAATGTAAAGATTATACCTAAAGCTACAATAAAGGGAAAATTAGACAAGTCACCCTCAGAAAAGTGGAAAGACAACCCATAGAATTGCAGAAAACATTTCCAAACCATAGAACTGATAAGGGGCTTGTATCTAAAATACATAGATTCTCATGGCTTAAAACAAAAAGATAAACAGGACAAATAAAAAATAAACAAAGGACTTAAATAGACATTCTCCATGGAGAATACATAAATAGCCAATACATGAAAAGATGCTCATCATCATTAGCCATAATAAAGATGCATATCAAAATCACAATGAGGCAGTACTACTTCATATGCTCTAAGATAACTAGAACCAAAATGATAGGTAATAACAGTATAAGGAGAATGTGGAAAACTGGAACATTCATATACTGCAGGTGGGAATATACAATGGTGCAGCTGCTTTGGAAAATAGTCTAGTAGTTCCTCAAAAGGTTAACTACAGACTTACCCTATGAGCCAACAATTCTACAAGAGAAATGAAAGCCTATGTCTACACAAAAACTCATACATGACTGCTCATGGCATTATTCAGAACAGTCAAAAGTAGAAACCACTCAAAGGTCAACCAACTGATGAATGGATAAACAAAAGATGGTATACAGATACAAAGGAATATTACTCAACAATGAATAGAAATGATATACATGCTACAATATGAGTAAACTTCAAAAACAACATGCTAAGTGAAAGAATTCAATCACAAAGTACTATATTTCATATGGTAATTTATATGAAATGTCCAGAACTGACACATCCATACAGACCAAAAGCAGATTAGTGATTGTTAGATGGACTTTTGGCTTGGAGAGTGACAGCTAAACAATCTGGAACTTCTTTTGGGGGTAATGAAATTATTCTAAAATTAGTATCAGTAATGGAAACAGAACTCTGAATCATACTACAAGGTAAGTACTATGTACCTGAAAAGAGTGAATTAACAACATGGTATGTGAGTTATAACTCAATAAAACTCTTTTTAAGAAGATTTGGGGTGCCTGGGTGGCTAAGTGGTTGGGCATCTGCCTTCAGCTCAGGTCATGGTCTCAGGGTCCTAGGATCAGGCCTCATGTCAGGCTCTCTGCTCAGCAAAGAGTGCTTCTCTCTCTCTCCCTTCCCCACTGCCAACTCATACTCTCTCTCTCAAATAAATTTTTTAAAAAATAAATCTTTAAGAAGCTTTGACAGAAGGAATGAAAATGAGGTGGGAAACCAAGGTAAACACCAAAAAAAAAAGAACTACAAAGAAAAAAAAAACTATAGGCCAATATCCCTCATGAATATAGATTTTAAAAACTCAACAAAATATTAGAAAATCAAATCCAACAATACATTTTAAAAAATCATATACCATGACCAAGCAGAATGTATTCCCAGGATACAAGAGTGATTCCATATTTGCGAAACAATCAACATGATACTTCAAATCAGTATGAGAAAAAATAAAAACCATTATCATCAGGACACCCAGGTGGCTCAGTCAGTTAAATGTCTACCTTAGGCTCAGGTCATGATTTCAAAGTCCTGGGATCCAGCCCCACATCAGGCTCCCTGCTCAGCAGGGAGTATGCTTCTTTCTTTCCTTCTGTCCATCCTCACCCCTGGTCTCCCTCCCCCCGTTACTGCACATTCTCTCTCAAATAAATAAAATCTTAAAAAAAGAAGACCATTTCGATAGAGAAAAGGCATTTGACAAACTCCCACATCCATTCATGTTAAAAAACCCTCAACAAAAGAAATCTAAAGGGAAGATACCACAACATAATAAAGATCTTATATATATTAAAAAAAAAAAAAAAAGCCACAGTCAACATCATACTCAATTGGGAAAAACCTGAGAGGTTTTCTCCTAAGGTCAGGAATAAAACCTTTTTTTTTTTTTTACACACTTTTAAAACTTTATTTATATAAAAAACTCATTTGTTTTTAAAAGCATTAACAAGAGAGAAAGAAAAAACAGGAAAGGTATGGAGCAGAAGACATGCCCCTTAGTAGTATTCAGTGGGGAGGTGGGATTTTTGGTTCTCTGGAATTGAATGTTTAGTGTTTTTATAAACAAAAAAGAAAAAAAAATAGTTAAAGGTCCCCAAAAGCCCATGGCTGTTCTATTACCCACACCCCACCAAGAAAAAGAGCACCAGGAAAAGAGCAGAAGAGGACAAGAAAAACCAAGAGTAGAGCCAGGTCCAGATGGGGACAATTTCCCCTGTGCAGTATGTTCTTAGAGTCAAAGAGGGGAAAAGGCTCCTTTTTGCCAGAAAAGGAGTGGGAAGAAATGGGGAGAGGGTAAATAAGGGATTTTAATGCATAGGGGAAGGGAAGGAGATGGTGGGTTGTGCACTTTTCTCCTACCCCGTAGCCTCAATATATCAGGAGAGGGGGAGAGAGAAGGATAAAGATTTCCAGTTGCATTGAACAGAGCTTTTAGATTAAGAGGAGGAGTAAAAGGCAAATAAGGAAAAGGGTTTAAAAAAAAAAAAAAAAAGTCAACCAGCACAGCAGCTGATTCCTCTAGCCCAACCCACTAATAAACACTAAACTGAAAGGAGGAGGTACTGGGGGGCAGGGGCAAGGGCATTCTCATCACTTTTATTCAACTAGACACAGCAATTAGACAACATAAAGAAATTAAAGGCATCTAAATTGGTAAGGATGAAGTAAAATTCTATTTGCAGGTGACATTAATACAATACATAGAAAACCCTAAGGACTCCACCAGAAAAAAAAATAAAATTCATAAATGAATTCAGTAAAGTCTCAGGATACATAATCATTGTACAGAAATCTATTGCATTCCTATATACTAATAATAAAGCAGCAGAAAGGTAAGGAAATAATACCATTTATAATTGCACCAAAAACAATAAAATATCTAGGAATAAACTTCAAGACGTGAAAGATCTAGACTCTGAAAACTGGAAAACACTAATAAAAAAATTGAAGACGACACAAAGAATGGAAAGACATTCCATGTTCATGGGTTGGAAGAACAAATATTGTTAAAATATTTAACAATTGTTAAATATTGTTAAAATGTCTATACTAACTGAAGCAATCTACAAATTTAATGTAATCCCTATCAAAAATTTTGAAATCTAAAATTTTGATAGGGATTACAGTATTTTTCACAGAACTAGAACCATACTAAGATTTGTACAGAACCACCAAAGACCTTAATAGCCAAAGCAATTTTGCAAAAGAAAAACAAAAGAGAAGTATTGTAATTTCAGACATCAAGTTATATTACAAAGCTGTAGTAATCAATACAGAATAGCCATATACATCAATGGAACAGAACAGGAAACCTAGAAATGAACCCACAACTATACAGTCAATTAATCTTCAAAAGGACAGGAAAAAATATCCAATGGAATAAAGACAGTATCTTCAACAAATGATGTTGGGAAAACTGTGCAGGAACATGCAGAAGAATGAAACTGGACCACTTTCTTACACCATAACACAAAGATAAATTCAAAATGGATGAAAGACCTGTGAGATCTGAAACCACAAAAATCCAAGAAGAGAACACGGGCAGTAATCTCTCTGACATCAGCCAGAGCAACTTCTTTCTAGATATATCTCCTGAAGCAAGGGAAACAAAAGCAAAGATAATTTTTTGGGACTTCATCAAAATAAAAATCTTCAGCACAGTGAAGGAAACAATCAACAAAACTAAAAGGCAACCTACATAATGAGAGAATATATTTGCAAATGACCTATCTGATAAAGGGTTAGTATTCAAAGTAAAGAACGTATACAAATCAACACTCAAAAAAATAACCCAACTAAAAAATGGGCAGAAAATATGAATAGACATTTTTCCAAAAAAGACATCCTGATGGTCAACAGACTCATGAAAAGATGCTCAACATCACTTATCATCAGGGAAATTAAAATTATGAGAGGTAGCACCTCACACTTGTCAGGATGACTAAAATCAACAACTCATGAAACAAAAGGTGTTCATGAGAATGTGGGCAAAAGGAAACCCTCTTGCATTGACTGTAAACTGGTGCACTATGGAAAATAATATGGAGGTTACTCAAAAAGTTAAAAATAGAACTACCCTTCAATCTTGCGATCCCACTGATACGTATTTACCCAAAGAGTACAAAAAACACTAATTCAAATGGATACATGCATCCCTATGTTTACTGCAGATTATTTACAATAGCCAAACTATGGAGGCAGACCAAATGTCCACCAATAGATGAATGGATAAAGATGATGTGGTGTGTATATGGATAGCTAGCTAGACAGATAGAAAGAAGTATTAGCCTTAAAAAAGAATGAAATCTTGCTATTTGCAACAACATGGATAGCAGTAGAGAGCATAATGCTAAGTGAAATAAGTCAGAGAAAAACAAATACCATATGATTTCACTCATATGTGGAATTTAAGAGCAAGACACAGCAGTAAAGGAAAAAAAGAGAGAGAGAAGAGAGAGAGAGAGAGAGAAACCAAGAAACAAACTCTTAACTACAGAGAACAAACTGATGGTTACCAGAGGGGAGATGATGGGAATGCGTGAAATAGATGACCGGGATTAAGGAGTACACTTATGATGAGCACCGAATAATGCATAAAACCGCTGAATCACCATATGGTACATCTAAAACCAAAATGACACTGTATGTTAGCAACACTGGAATTAAAATAAAAATAGAAACAAAAGTGAACTGTATAATAAAAATAAATTAATATTTAAAAGAAAAAAAGACAGGTATGTTTCTGGCATGGGGGAATGAAGTAAACACGGGCAAAGGCATGAATGTGGAAAAGAATTAGAGCCCTCAACCACTGAGCCACCCAGGCGCGCTCTTTCTGCCCTGAGCATGGAGGCCAGCAAAATGCAGATCAATCTCACAACCCCAAGATCATGACCTCAGCCAAAACCAAGAGTCACACACTTAACTGAGTGAGCCACCCAGGCATCCCTTGACATTTAACTTTTTAAAAATAATGACTACCAAGTTTTTCCCAAACAGCCGTTATCCTTTAAGCTAATTTAGTAGCAACATACAAATACCAAACAAGCAGAAAAGAAAAAACATCGATTTTTTTTTACAAAGCATAGTTTAAAAAGTACAGAAAGAAACAAACAGTAAAATGATAGAAACAAAGTCACAAAACAATTACATCAACCTCAATGGATTAAATTTGCTAGCTAAAATACAGACTATAAAATTTCATTTAAAATATCTAGCTATATGCCCTAAACATATACCTAAACCATAAAAACAGACAAGTTTTAAGTAAAAGAATGCAAGAGGAAGCACAGACAAATGCCAAACAAAAGGAAGTTGGTTGTAATTATGTTAATATAAAAAAAAATAGATTTAAGTCAAATGACTGCCTGAGGGATAGATTCACTACATTTAATTAAAAAATCAATTTAAAAAGAGATTATAATATGTATATATGTGTGGAAGGAGGGTTATGTGTTCATATACACACACCAAAATTTGCATTCTATTATGGAAGACTCAAAGAATTTAAAGGCCTTTCATAAGCTCCAAGTTAACAACTTCTAGGCTAATGAAACATTTGCTTTGTCATTCTTTATAAAATCCTAGAACCTGACAATGGAGAACTATATAAAATTTTACAAAAAAAGAAAGAAAGAAAGAAAGAAAGAAAGAAAGAAAGAAAGAAAGAAAGAAAGAAAGAAAGAAAGAAAGAAAGAAAGAAAGAAAGAAATTTTACCTTAGTCATTAGGTATGTCATAAAAGGGCTCTAATTAAAATGCTTTTTTTTTTTTAGAATGTATAATATATTCTCCCATAGTAAGGTCTTAAAGTCTTCAAAAGCACCATATAAGAACAACAGAAAAGCCAGTGTCTTATTTTCATAGGGAAATGAAGTAGAAATTCATAGGCTATTATTTATAAGAATGATTTTATTTAATAAAAATATATCCTCTTTAAAAGCTCTTTTGTACTACCGACAGAAGTCAGATGATTATTTTAAACTGAGGCAACTAAAAAAAAGTAAGCCTTCTTTAAGTTTTTCTTGTTCACCTGCAAAGTAAGTGACAGGATAAAGATAACATCTCCTATATTGGCATCAAAGACTTTTTACTTTTAGTAGTTAACTCATTTATTCAAAATACATGTAATACTAATTTTTTTCACACAAAAAGGATAATTTGCTTACCAAGTATTAAAATATTATGATGAATAATTTTATTCTAATTTTCCAGCATACTCAAACATACTGTACTTATACCTGATGTGGCTATCATTTCAAGCATACATATTACATTTATACCCTCAGAAGTTATCCATGTAAGGTCAAAGGGTTAATTGTGCAAGAAGTTGGTAAAATAAATAAATAAATAAATAAATAAATAAATAAATAAATAAATAAGACAGAGAGAGGGAGAGAGGGAGGGAGGGAGAGGAAACTTCCTGAAACTATAAAATACATCCAGAAATTGAGAATTTCTGAGAATAAACCTTAATGGCTTACCTCGCATATCCTGAATTTTACACAGGAGTTGTAAATATCCATTTGTACAGATATATAGTATACAATTTAAGTTCAGCAGGCTATACTTAAGAATTTAAATAATAAAATATTAGTAACCTCTAATAAGAATTTTCCATATTTTTGCCAGTAAGATTGTTCTCTTACCTGTAGTTTGGAAAATTTCATTCATCAAAGCTTCATTCACTGATAAAGAGTTAAGATTTCCGATATGACACCAACTTTGATATATTGCTTGAAGTAGAAGTGTCTGTGCCCTTGTAGCTTGAATTGTAAGATTTGGAAGTTCAAATATACCTTCAGTTATAGCAATCTGAGATCTTTCAGTCCTGCATAAGAAAAAAGAAAGAATAACAATATAGTAGACATTCAAAATATTTAAATTAAATCAAATGCATATGCAATTCCACATTAAATTTCACAATTGAAGAAACCTTACAATACAAAAATACAAAATAAAAAAAAATACAAAATAAAATAATGTCCATACATTGATTTTATATATATATATACACACACACACACACACACTCTGTTCAATCATAGTCTTTCAATCTAGACAATCTTCAGAAAGAATAATCAAAACAATACTAGTTAACAAGAAAATTTACTGCCAATTCTGCATTGTTCTAAATGTCTTGTTATCTATTAACTCACTGAATCAAATATCATAGAACTATTATGTAAAAATATAAAAATTTAAATCCAGGGATTCTAATCCAGAGCCCTCTATCCTATACTTCCTCACCAACTATTTATGAAATATTTACATTATATCCAGGTTCCTACTTGCCAGTAACAGAAAATTTTTTTTTAATTTCTGCCCTGGAATATCAAATTCACTGATTCCTTATTTGTCTGTTTCTTTTTTTGAATGAAGTACCTTATATAATTAAATTTTCCAAATAGCAAAGCTTCAAAATAAGAAAATAATATGTCTGTGAACAAGATGATAGTTAATGAAATATGCAAGATAAAGTGGAAAAAAGAAAAACTAAGAGAAAGAAAAAACCTGGAATACTACTATAGACTGTCATCCTACTCTCTTCACAACCCTATAAACCTCTACCCTTTATCATTCTGCCAACAATATCCACAGAGTATTGAGCATCTCTTATATAAAACCTCAGAACCCAATCAATCCTCTTATTCCAGCCACTGCTATGAAGACCAATTATTACAGATTTTCACAGGTATTGCTTAAGACAATTGGATGGTAAGAGACTCCAATTGGCATTATTTTGTATTCATGTATGGAGAGCCTGAAAATGTAGGAATAAATGCTTTCTCCCCTCTTATTTCCCTGACAATTTTGAAATGCATTTCATAGTTCTCTTCAGAAGGTTCCAGGAGATTGAGGATCAAAGAAGAAAAAGGACTCAAACAATTGCAAAGACCTTTAATGAGCTTTGGGACAATGTCAGGAAACCTCAAACAGGTATAATTGGGAGTCCCAAAGTAGAGGAGATAATTGAGAGAAGTGAAACAGAAAAATATTTAAGGCAATAATGGTCAATATTTTCTGAATTTAAACAATAAACCAAAAAATCTTAGTAATTCAACCAACCCCAAGCATGAAAGACTTAAAACTCATAGCAGACACATTATAATCAAATTGCTGAAAACCAATGTTAAAGAGAAAACAATCTTTTTTTAAAGATTGATTGATTGATTTCAGAGAAAGAGAGTGAGCAAGCCAGCACAAGCAGGGGAAGGAATAGAGGAAGAGGAAGAGAGAAAATCTTCATTCTCCACAGAGTGCAGAGCCTGAGGCATGGCTCAATCCCAGGACTCCAAGATCATGACCAAGAGTCAGCCACTTAACAGGTTAACTCTAGATTCACCCAGGTGCCCTTAGAGAGAAAACAATCTTAAAGGCAGGCAGGGAGTACAAAAACAGGTCAAAACAAAGAAACAAATTGAAACTCATTTTACAACCAGCATTATTACCCAGATACCAAAACCAAAGACACTACAAAAAAGAAAACTTTCTTATCAATAGACCTAATAACCATGATGCAGAAGTCTTCAAAAGAATATAAGCAAACCAAATTCAACGATACATTAAAAGGATCATATACCATGACCAAATAGGATTCTCTCCAGGGATGCCAAGATGGTTGAAAACCAACAAATCAACCAACATGATACACCATATTAATAAAGTTAAGGATAAAAATCACATGATCAACTCAATATATGCAGAAAAAGGTAACAAAATTCAACATCCATTTATGGTAAAAACACTGAAAAAAGTGGATATATAGGAAACACTTTTACATAACAAAGCCCACATATATGACAATCCCACAGCTAACTTCACCACAATGGTGAGAAGTTAACAGCTTTTCTTCTAAGATCAGAACAAGACAAGGGTACAAATTTTTTTGGTATGTTAGAAGTAAAACTGTCACTATTTGCAGATGATATGATACTATAATATAGAAAATCCTGACAAATGCATCACAAAAATTTTTTAAATAAATGAATTGAGGGCAGCCCCAGTGGCACAGCGGTTTAGCGCCGCCTGCAGCCCGGGTTGTGATCCTAGAGACCCGGGATCAAGTCCCATGTCAGGCTCCTTGCGTGGAGCCTGCTTCTCCCTCTGCCTGTGTCTCTGCCTTCCTCATTCTCTCTCTCTCTCTCTCTCTGTCTCTATGAATAAATAAATTTTAAAAATCTTTAAAATAATAAATAAAATAAAATAAAATAAAATAAAATAAAATAAAATAAAATAAATTGACTAAAGCTGCAGGATACAAAATTAATACACTGGAAATCTGTTGCATTTCTGTAAACTAATAATGAACAGAAAGAGAAACTGCATCAAAAATAATACCTAAGAATAAATTTAACCAAAGAAGTAAAAACTATACTCTAAAAACCCTAAGATACTGATGAAAGAAATAAAAAATGACAGAAATTAATAGAAATATATGTGCCATGCCAATGGAAGAATTTTGTTAATATACACTGTTAGCATACATAAATTACATACCGTTGTACCTTTGAAGGATTAATATTGTTAAAAAATCCATACTAGGACCCCTAAGTGACTCAGCAGTTGAGCGCCTGATCAGCCTAGGGTGTGATTCTAGAGTCCCACGATAGAGTGCCACATCCGGCTCCCTGCATGGAGCCTGCTTCTCTCTCTGCCTATGTCTCTGCCTCTCTCTTTCTGTGTCTCTCATGAATAAATAAATAAAATCTTAAAAAAAAAGTCTATACCACCCAAAGCAGTCTACATATTCAGTGCAATTCCTATTAAAATACCAATGGTATTTTTCACAGACTTAAAATTAATAATCCTAAAATTTATATGGAACCACTAAAAACCAAACGACAAGCATTGTTGAGAAAAAAAGAACAAAGGTATAGATAGTACATTCCCTGACTTTATACTACAAAGTTACAGTAATCAAAACAGTATAGTACTAACACAAAAATAGACACACAGATCAATGGAACAGAGTAGAAAACCCAGAAATGAAACCACAACTAATGGTCAATCTTCAATAAAGCAGGAAAGAAAATCCAATGGAAAAAAGGTGGTCTTTTCAATAAATGTTGTTGGCAAAATTGGACAGCTACATGAAAAAGAGTAAGACTGAACCACCTGGTTACACCATACCAAAAAAAAATTCAAAATGGGTTAAAGATCTAAATGTGAGACCTGAAACCATAAAAACCAAACAGGAAAATATATGTAAGGGGTGCCTGAGTGGCTCAGTTGGTTAGCACTGATGCTTAATTTCAGCTCAGGCCATAAGATCAAGCCCTATGTGGAGCTGGGCATAGAGCCTGCTTAGGTTCTCTCTCTATCCTCTCCCTCTGCCCTTCCCACCACTCCCACCTTGGATCATGGGTGAACACAGGCTCTCTTGCTTTCTCTAAGGAAAAAAAAAAAAAGAGAGAGACAACACAGATGTAACTTCTTTGACACTGGCCATAGAAACATTTTCCTAGATACGTATCCTCTGGCCAGGAAACAAAAGCAAAAATAAACTATTAGGACTAAATTAACATAAAAGGCTTTTGCACAGCAAAAGAAACCATCAACCAATGAATGAGAGAAAATATTTGCAAAGGACAGATCCATAAAAGGGTCAGAATCCAAAATATATAAAGAACGCACACAACCCAGTACCAAAAAAATAAATGATACAATTAAAAAATCAGCAGAGGACATAAATAAACATTTTTCCAAAGAGACATACAGATGGCCAACACACATATTAAAAGGACACTCATCATCAATCATCAGGGAAATGCAAAGCAAAATCACAATGATATACCTTATACCTACTATTAAAATAAATAAATTTTATACATATATATAATAAGTGAACAAGTGTTAGCAAGGATATGGAAGGAAAAAAAAAAAAGAACTCTCCTCTACTGTTGATGGAATGTTAAGTGGTACAACCACTATGGAAAACACTATGGAGTTTCTTCAAAAAATTAAAAACAGAACTACAATAAGATCCAGCAATTCCATTCCTGGGTATCTATCCAAAGAATACAACAACACGAATTAGAAAAAATATATGCACCCTCGTGTTCATTCTACCATTATTTACAATAGCCAAAATATGCAACCGAAGTGATCATCAATCGATGAATAAAGATATGATTTTATATGTGTGTGTGTGTGTGTGTGTGTGTGTGTGTGTGTGTGTGTATATATATATATATATATAACACACAGTGGATTACTACTTGGCCATTTAAAAAAAGTAATCTTGCCATTTGTGACAACATGAATGGCACTTCAAGGTGTAATGCCAAGTGAAGTCAGACAGAGATAAATACCATGTAATTTCACAAAAAATGTGGAATCTAAAAACAAAAAACCAAACAAAATAATCCAATTTATATATGAGCAAAGAACTTGAATATATATTTCCCCAAAGTAGATATACAAATTATCAATAAGCAGTTGATAAGATGCTTAACATCACTAAACAAAAGTGCAGAAGTAGATTCCCAAATACAGAGAACAAACTGTTGGTTCCTAGAGTGGGGGCAGGAGCAGGGAAAGAAGGGCTAAATACTTAGGAAGTATCTTAGCCATTTTAAGATAACATTAAACAAAACTTGGGCACCTGGGTGGCTCAGTCAGTTAGCATCTGCCTTCAGCTCAGGTCATGATCCCGGGGTCCTGGGATCAGGTCCCACATCAGGCTCCCTGCATGGAGCCTGCTTCTCCCTCTGCCTATGTCTCTGCCTCTCTTTCTGTGTCTCTCGTGAATAAATAAAATCTTTTTAAAAAAGTGTGTAGATTTTATTAAAAAAAAAAATCTAATTCCAAGCAAAAGTTGAGCTGACCTAGAGGTGAGAGACAGGTAGGTGAGTATTTCTAGGAAGTTATTCAAGCAAATAAACAGTCTATGAAAAGTTCATGAGGCAGAACTGGGCGGGCAAGTCCAGGCAATGGCAAAGAGGCCAATGTTGGTATTGCAGTTTGATAATAACCTAATTCACTAATTCATTGGTTTTCCACCAATCCTACACATAAGAAATATCTGAATAGGCTTTATATAGCCATTGATCTTAAGATTTCATCTAAGCCTGATTCCATAGTTTTCAATGTCCTGAATTTATTTTTATTTTTAAATCTCTAATTTTTCACTCTACTTTCAAAAGTTTTCACATAAGGTACTGGATGAAGGATATGAAATTTTTTTTAAAGATTTTATTTATTTATTCATGAGCAACAGAGAGAGAGAGAGAGGCAGAGACACAGGCAGAGACAGAAGCAGGCTCCCCACAGGGAGCCTGATGTGGGACTTGATCCCAGATCCCGGGATCACACCTTGAGCCGAAGGCAGACACTCAACCACTGAGCCACCTAGGCATCCCCAGGACATGAAATTTTAAAAATCTATGGTTCAATTGTGGATAAATCACTTAATTATGCTTTTAGAAAAAAGAATTACATTAACTTTACTAAGGTTTACTTTCATCCTTAAAAAAACAAGTATAAACAACAACAAACCAAGTATAATAATCCCTTTCTAATCTACTCTGTAAATCAATAACATTTAAGTTTTAATAGACACAAGATTCCTTGCTAAAATCTGAAGAGACTGAAACTGTCAATACATCCAAAGAATTCAGAGTCCACTTGTAGGACAATTAAACCAATAACTACAATTTAACATAATAAATGCTAAAACAATGCTATGCAGACATTCCTATGGGATACACCTAGGAGAAGGCTAAAGGAAAATGTAGGTGTTTAAGCTGAATCCTGAAGTATATGAATCATTCCATTAGAAAAAAAAGTTTTATTGACTCTTTAAAGAAAAAGAAGAAATCCCAATTCAAAAATGGTCCAAAAACATTAACAGGAATCTTACAGAATATAAAAACAGACATGACCAAATAAACATGAAAAAATTCTAAGCTTCACCAGCAAAAAGAGGAAATTCAAATTAAAAACATAGGACTCGGGATCCCTGGGTGGCACAGCGGTTTGGCGCCTGCCTTTGGCCCGGGGCGCGATCCTGGAGACCCGGGATCGAATCCCACGTAGGGTTCCCGGTGCATGGAGCCTGCTTCTCCCTCTGCCTGTGTCTCTGCCTCTCTGTCTCTCTCTGTGTGACTATCATGAATAAATAAATAAAATCTTTAAAAAAAAAAAATAGGACTCTTTTAACCTGTTAGATAACCAAAATCTCTCTCAGCTTCTAAACTCATCCTCTAGGACTCTATCTGAAAGGAATTTTCATGAATCTGCAATAATACTTACACTATGTGTAATAAACTTTTAACATATTTGCCATAATGTTTTAAAATAGCCTAAACCTGAGACAATCTCATTGTTGAAAAGATATCATGAAATATGGGTAGGTAAAAAGATATATAATTGCATTATAATATGGTCCCATGTAATGGCATCAGGCTCCCTGCATGGAGCCTGCTTCTCCCTCTGCCTGTCTCTCTCTCTCTCTCTCTCAAATAAATAAAAATAAATCTTAAAAAAAAAAAAAAGCTCCCTAAAGAGGAATGGCATTAGCAAAAATAGCAGAGTATGGTACACTAGTCTATCTCTCCATAAAAGCCATAAAAATCTGGCAAAAACTCTTAAGAGCTAACTTTTTTCAGAACTCTGGAAATGAACCAAAAGTCTGCAGCAAACAGAGAACACTTCTTAAAAAAAAAAACAACTGAAGTTCAATCTCAGTAAGATCAGTGAGTTTTGTGGTTTTTACTTACCCATGCTGAATCCCCTACCCCTCAGTCTAGCAGTGGCATTTATTTAAGAAGCCCAAATTCCCAGTATAAGCAAGTGATAAAGAAGAAAAAACAGACCTTATTCACAAGGAATTGTGGTTTTTGCTTTGAACTGTCTGGTGGCTACCTAAAGAATCAATTCAATAAGCTTACTTTATCTCTTTTCATTCAGAACTCTCCCAATACTAAAAAACAAAAACAAAAACAAAACTACCCAGGAGCATATGTAGAAAACACAAGCAAATGACTGCATTAATCTTTGCTTCTTGGGACAATGGATAAGGGGCAAAAAAATAAATCTATTGTCTTTCTGGGAATACAGAAGGCCATACACACAGAACAAAGACCAGAGAAAGGCCTTGAGCTCTCCTCTCCCAATGACTTTCAGAGTCTGCGCAAGAAAAGAAGGCAGAATTGTCAACTGCCTGGTTGACATTTGAAGACATTCCCAATCAGAAATCACAGAGGTCACATGGCAGAGTATGAGACACTCACAGTACAAAAAGAACTGTCAATCAATTGTAATTCCAGCAAAACTATCCTTGAAAAATTAAGAAGTCTCAAGAAAATAAATTCCAGGGCCAGAAGGCTTTACTGATGAATTCTACCAAACTTTTAAAGAACAAAGTAGTAGTACTTTTCAAACTCATGAAAAAACAGCAGAGGAGGGAACCTTCCCAATTTCTTCTGTAAGGCCAGTATTACCCTGATAACAAAGGTAGACATAAGACAAGAAAATAATACACCAATATCCCTTGTGAGCACAAACAGAAAAATCCTCAGTAAATACTAACATATCAGAAGAAATTAAAACATTATGCAATGTGACAACTAGTATTTTTTCCAGAAATGAAAAAGTTGCTCAACATAAAAACAAAATCAATCAATGCAATACACCATATTTGCAAAAGGAGGAAAAAACATACATCTCAACTGACACAGAAAAAGCATTTGACAAATATCCAATAGTCTTGCATGATTTAAACACTCAACAGACTAAGAATGAAGACAAACTCCTCAATATGATACAGGACATCTATGAAAAACATACAATTAACATCTTACGTAAGTAATGAAATACTGAAAGCTTTCAAAGATCAGGAAACAAGAAACAATCTGTTTTTGCCATTTTATTCAATACTGTAGTATAGGTTCCAGCCAAGATATCAGGCAAGAAAAATAAGTAAAAAGGCATTCAAAGTATAAAGGTTTGCCAGGGTGGCTCAGTCGGTTAAGCATCTGCCTTCAGCTCAGATCATGATCCTGGGGTCCTGGGATGCAGCCCCACATCAGGCCCCCTACTCAGGGGGGAGTCTCCTTCTCCCTTTCCCTCTGCTCTTCCCTCCCCACTTGTACGCTCTCTCACACTCTCTCCCTCTCAAATAAATACATAAAATCTAAAACAAAGAAAAGTGTAAGGAAGAAGTAAAACTACAACTTACTGATGACATCTTTTTTGGAAATCACAAAGAAACCATACACATACACACACATACACACATACATACACACATATACACACACCTGGTTAAAGCTAATAAATTCAACTAAGTTCTAAGATATGAGGTAATTACACAAAAATTATTTACACTTACAATGACAACCTGAAAAAGAAATATAGAAAACAATTCCATTTATAATAGCAACAAAAAAAATAAAATACTTAGGAATAACTTAACAAAGAAGTACAAGACCTTTGCACTGAAAACAACAAAGCAGAAATTAAAGAAGGGATCTAAATAAATGGTAAGATATCCCATGTTTATGGATCAAAAAATTTAATATTACTAAAATAGCAACAGTACTCCCAAACTGATGTATAGATTCAATTCAATCCCTATCAAAATTCCAGAGTTCTATTTTGGTTTGTTTTTGTTTTGTTTTGTTTTGTTTGGGGGGGAGGGTTGTTCTGTTTTGTTTTGTTTTTTTAAGATTTTATTTATTTATTCATGAGAGACACAGAGAGAGAGGCAGAGACATAGGCAGAGGGAGAAGCAGGCTCCATGCAGGGAACCTGATACGGAACTCGATCCTGGGACTCCAGGATCACGACCTGAGCCAAAAGCAGGTGCTAAACCGCTAAGCCACCCAGGCGTCCCAGGTGTCTATTTTGAATAAATGGATAAACTAATCCTAAAATTCATATTGACTCTCAAAGAACACTGAATAGTCCAAACAATCTTGAAAAAGAGCAAAGGTGACCTACACTTCCCAATTTAAAAACTTAGTACAAAACAGTGTCATACTGGCAATAAGGATAGACCTATAAATCAGTGACCTAGAACTTACAGTCCAGAAATAAAACCCCTTATCTATGTCTAACATATCTGTGATAAGGGTGTCAAGACAAATAAGAGCAGAATGAATACTCTTTTAAGTTTAGTTGATATACAATTTACATTAGTTTCAGGTGTATAACAAACATCATGATTTGATAATTCTACACATTACTCAATGCTCATTTCAGTAATTATAATCATCATCTGTCACTAGGGAATGAATAATCTCTTGAAACAACTGGATATTCAAATATGAAGTTGGACGGACCCCTGCCTTACACTATACATTAAAATTAACTCAAAATTGATCAAAAAACTAAAACTACAAACTCTTAATAAGAAACATAGCTATAAAAAAAAAAGAAACATAGCTATATATCTTCATGATCTTAGATTAAAAAATTTCATTAATATTGTACCAAAAGGATAAGATAAATTGGATTTCATAAAAATTTTAAAAATTTTGTGTATCACAGGCTATTATCCATAAAGTGAAAAGATAATAAACTAGAAGAAAATATTTGTAAATCACATATGTAAAAGAGTCTAATGTCCAGAATATATAAAGAACTCCCACAATTCAGGGCACCTGGGTGGCTCATTTGGTTAAATGTCTGCCTTCAGCTCAGGTCATGATCCTAGAAATTGAGACTGGGATTGAGCCCTGTGTCAGAATCCCTGCTCAGTGGGGAGTCTGCTTCTCTTCTTTCTCTTCCTCTCCCTCTGCTCCTCCCTTCACTCATGTTCTCTCCATATTAAATAAAATCTTAAAAAAAAAAAGGGGGGGTGGTGATTGGGGGAATTCTCACAACTCAACATAAAGATAGCTCAATTCAAAAATGAACTAGAACACGAACAGGCATTTCTCCAAAGAAGATACACAAATAGCCAATATGCACATTAAAAGACATTCAGCATCATTTGGGAAACAATTATCAAAGCTGCCACTTCACACCCACTAGGATGGCTATAATAAAAGGAAAAAAAAAAAAAGAAAAGAGAAAATAACAAGTGTTGGCAAGAATGGAGAAGAATTATAACCAAAACACAATGGACATAGGAATGTACAACACAAAAACCACTGTGCAAAACAATCTGGCAGTTCATCAACAAAGTAAATATAGAGTTACTATATGACCCAGAAATTCTATTGCTACATATATACCCAAGAGAATTGAAATCATGTTCATATAAAAACTCATACATGCATGTTCATAGCAGCATTATTCTCAAAAGCTCAAATGTGGAACAACCCAATCCAACAATCAAACTGAGACACAGATAAACAAAATCTGATATATACCCATACAAAAAATTATTATTTGGCCAATATAAGGAATGGCGTAGCAATAAATACAACATGGATGAACCCTGAAAGCATGCTAAATGAGAAAAGTCAGGCAGAAAATACCACATATGATTCTGTTCATATGAAATGCCCAAAATCATGGAGACAGGGTCTCTTTTTTATGTAATTCTGAAAAGTTCTGGAATCAGATAGTGACAATGACTGTAAAATGGTGTGAAAATACTAAAAACCAAAGAACTGTATAATTTAAAATGGTGAATGTCATTATCACGTGGGTTTTATCTCATTAAAACAAAAAAATCTCCCTCAAGTAATCAGAACTCTGTTTCTAGGAACAGTAGTCTAAGTAAATATTGCTTTCTCTCACTCAAAAATATCAAGACAACAAAATGCAAACCATCCAAGTTTCTTAATTAGCATGTTAGGCAATATAAACATATAGTTGCACATTAAAAAGACACATATCACCTTGTCCATACAATTTTCAAAATGTAATAGCAATGTATGGCTCTACCTAGATTTACCCTTCAATTCATAATCCTGGTCACATTCTGCCAGAAAGCCAAAGGACTGAAATGAACAGACCAAGAAACAAATATGCACTGAATAAAAGAGTCTATAAACCAAACAGGTAAAATAGTAGACATTAAAAGAGATAGAAGGAAAAACAAAAAGGACCCAATTTACAAATTTATATCACTGTTGTTCCTTTTGCTTTCCTAGCATTGCAATCATTTTGTTATTTATTGAAATAAAAATAATCACTTAAAAATGGAGAGGTACTTCTCTCTATACTATGTTCTCAAAATTCCTAACCAAAAAAATTTACTAGTAATGAGAGTAAGAAAAAAACATATCAAATACCTACAATATAAAAATGTACATTTTTTATTGGAGTTCAATTTGCCAACATATAGCATAACACCCAGTGCTCATCCCATCAAGTGCCCCCATCAGTGCCCGTCACCCAGTCACCCCCACCCCCCTGCAAATGTACACTTAAACTACCTACTCCAGGGATCCTGGGTGGCTTAGTGGTTGAGCGTCTGCCTTTGGCTCAGGTGGTGATCCTAGGGTCTGGGGATTGAGTCCTGAATCGGGCTCCGTGCAAGGAGCCTGCTTCTCCCTCTGTCCATGTCTCTGCCTCTCTCTCTCTCATGAATAAATAAATAAAATCTTAAAAACAAACAAACTAGCTACTGCAGGGGTATTTGGTGGCTCCGTCGGTTAAGCATCTGCCTTTAGCTCATGTCATAATCTTAGAGTCCTGGGACCCTAAGGTCCTTTTTTGGGCTCCCTGCTTGGCAGGGAATGTGTTTCTCCCTCTCCCTCTGCTCACATTCCCCCCGCTCTCTCTCAGATAAGTAAGAACTTTAAATAAATAAACAAACTAGCTACTCTATCTTCAGTTAGACACTTACAGAAAGTCCTATGGTGTATGTAGCAAAAACCGTGTTCTTATAACTATAGCAATAATTATTTATAAGGCAAAATTAAAGGTGGTTTTTTTAATTTTTTTAATTTTTATTTATTTATGATAGTCACAGAGAGAGAGAGAGAGAGAGGCAGAGACACAGGCAGAGGGAGAAGCAGGCTCCATGCACCAGGAGCCCGATGTGGGATTTGATCCCAGGTCTCCAGGATCACGCCCTGGGCCAAAGGCAGGCGCCAAACCGCTGCGCCACCCAGGGATCCCGGTGGTATTTTTTTTTTTTTTACAAGTGAGCCTTTACTGTTTCATAACAAATTAAGCTACTGTATATGGTACTCTAACTTTCAAGCCATCATATGTTACATAAAATGGTTCCCAAATCGGTAACATAGACTTGAATAAAAAAACTTAAACATATGCAAATTCAAAAAGATTAATTGATTCTACATTTAATAATGCCCAAGAGTAGGGGGCAATTCTCTCCTTCAGAGTCAATTTAATTTAATATCAGAGAAAATAAATTTCTTTCTACAAAAGCCAGAATTAAAAAACAAACAAATCATATCATACACATAGACAAGTTTTTGTGGTTTTACTTTCCGGCTATAGCAGACCACAAATAAAAGTATATTTTATTATGCTTCTGTTAGTACTCCAATAGCATTTGAACTAAAATAAAATATTTAAAAATAATTTGGCAAAAGATGGTACGCTATACAATGTATCTGTTAGCATAATAGTATCAAAGAAGAGGTTTCATTCACTTTTGTTTTGATCAATTTTGAACTATTTCTAATAGGTTAGCAAATATAAAAAAATAAATACCCATGCAACCATTCATTACACCCAATTCATCTAACCATAATATACCTTATTTGCTTCAAAAATTTCTTAACAATAGTTTTTATAACTTAATTTATGCTATTTTGGAGTCTCATTAAAATATAGTCAATTTGTATAATAAAATAAAATTTTCCTTGCAGTTTATGCCACCATATTTAATTTCTTTAAAAAATAAACAATTCAATCAAGTTTATATGAAAAATAACAATTTCTGGAATTTTTTTTTTTGAAGAAATCACTAAACCCACTTTTTAACACTTAAGTTGGTGAAAATAAAATTATTTAACAAATGCCTACTTCACATATTGGAGAAGTCCTAGTCTGAACATATATGTTCACTTTACAAAATAGGTTTAGAAACTATCAATTCAAACATTACTCTCCAGGGAAAAATAAATCCAAATATAACTAGTGGAATAAACAACTCATTAAAACTCAACTTGGACAAACTCCAGGATAAATTTAAGGAAACAGAAACACGTAGGTCTTGATTCTGTAGTAGCAAAAACTGAAAATGAATATACTCTAATTAATGAATACTTTTTAAAAGACTGCCTATACCATCTACTGACAAATTAGAATACAGAGCTGATGAAATTTCTGGATCAGCCTGGCATTTCTTTAAAGAAATTTCTTCCTTTAAAATTTTAAATAAAGAATGTGGAAATAGTTTTCACTATTCAATGCAAAGGAATTAACTTAAACAATCCGTTCTCATGTGCATAGGCAAAATTTTTGCCATACATACACTTGAGGAACAGCCATCCATTCTCTTAAAAATCAACACACCTCAAAGCAATTGAAAGAATATCCTCAGCAACAGTTGGATCTGAAGATTTATATAGAGTCCCCAAATGCAAAGTTTGAACTTACAAACTGGTTCCAAAAATGTATTTTTGTTATTATTCATATCCTGTACAGTAAAATAAGATTAGATCATTTTTTCCAAAACAAAATGAGTACAAAGCTTCACTAACTCAACTTAGAAATAAAGCAGTTTAAAAAGCTAAGAAATTTGTATTTAGTTCTGTATACAATGACTATTTACCTTACACATCAATACTCTATGAAAAGAAAAAAATGGTTTTAATTAAATAAATAATCCTACTCCACCTGATTCATAACTATTTATTATAAGTTAGCATACACAACTATAGACCTCTACTGCTTTTATGCATTCATATACACTTAAAATTTAAATGGATGTGTTTGTGCATGTGTATGGGTCGATAGCCTGCATTTTAGAACTAAACATTCTCAGAGATCAGGCTTTTCCTACATTAGTACACACACTTCTACAGTGATATTTTTAATGTACACCTCATAATAGTTTGAATCCAGTTTCACATTCATCAGCAGTGTATCAGAATACCCCTTTCACAACATCCTCATCAGCGTTATATTTTTTAATCACAACTGTAGTATTTGCAAATAACTATAAAATGCAAATTAGATCTTGTTATATTTAGATATGAAAAGTTCACCATTTTTCAAATTTCTGAAATATTATTTCAATTTAAATATTAGATAAGAGAAAAAGTAAAATTGTCATTAAAATATAATCAATTTCTGATTATTATAATATACAATGTCCAAAATTGTACAATTATGGATGGTAGCAAACAAAATACAAAAGGTGCAAAATGTTATCCCTTCATATTCTTATCATCTCCTACACAAGTTATTGAATATAAATAATTCATCTACTTAAGTAAAAATGTCTAACTACTCAGGAAAAAAGAGAGTAGTATGGTCAGAGAATATATTTTACATATGTAATAACATTCAAATACAAGTGGGAATTCTGATTGAGAATTCTGATTAGACAAATCACTAAAATTTTAGTTCACATTCAGTAATTCAAGTCACTGGTTTTTCCCTTTGGCTAAGAGTACATTTTACATGTATTATGTCAGTAAACAGGAGACAGAGTTGGTTGTGAAAAACACATACAATCTAAAATCTCATCAATCAACCAAAAAATAATGAAATCACTGAAGAAATTACCAGCTGCATGTCAATGATATTTCTGCCTACAACAGATTCAAGGTTTTAAAGATAAATGTCCTCCATAAAAAAATATAGTCCTTATGGAGTTTAAGTAAAAAGAAAGGAACGCTATTAAATAATCACACAAACCAGTGTAAAATCACTTCCATGAGAAGTGCAATGAAAAACAGAAACAATATGCCATGAAGGAATATATTAAGGGGCATGTGATCTAGTGAGATAAAGTGTCAATACGGGGTCAGTTAAAGTTGTTTAGGCTATTGACTAGTGAAACAATATGGTGAAAGATCTGGCTGAAAAAAGAAACTGAAAAAGTCAAAAGGTGGGAGAGGGCTAAGAAGGAAAATATTCAGAGGAACACAGACAGCCAAGAAAGAGCCAGATCATGGAGGGCATCGCTGAATGTTTTAAAGATTTTAATCTTTACTGTAAAAGCTATGAGAAGCAAAGTATTTTAGGCTGGAGAAGCACATTATTAGAATTATCTTCCAAAAACAAGGCAATCGAACAAACCTGGCAATAGATATAAGCGTTAGCTAGTGATTAAGACACATGAAAAGATGCTTAGCATCACCTGGTATCAGGGAAATACAAATAAAAACTACAATGAGATACCACCTCACACCTGTCAGAATGGCTAAAATTAACAAGACAGGAAACAGATGTTGGCCAAGATATGGAGATAGGGGAACCCTCTTACACTGCTAGTGAAAATGCAAACTGGTACGGCCACTCTGGAAAACAGTATGGAGCTTCCTCAAAAAATTTACCCAAAGGATACAAACATAGTGATTTGAAGGGGCACATGCACTCCAATGTTTATAGCAACAATATCCACAATAGCTAAACTATGGAAAGAGCCCAAATATCCATCGACTGATGAATGGATAAAGATTGGGGGTGTACATATATACATAAATTAATAATTATATAATATTCCATTGTGAATGTGTATGTGTATATATATGTATATATATACACACACACATATGTGTATATATAGTAATATAGAATATTACTATATTGGAATATAGTAATATTCCAACTCACACGTTGGAATATTACTCAGCCATCAACAAGAATGAAATCTTGCCATTTGCAACAAAGTGGATGCAGCTACAGAGTATTATGCTAAGTGAAATAGTCAGAAAAAGACAAATGCCATATGATTTCACTAATATGTGGAATTTAAGAAACAAAACAGATGGATACAGGGAAAGGAAAAAAGAGAGAGAGGGAAGCAAACAATAAAAGATACTCAACCATAGAGAACAAACTCTGGGTTACTAGAGGGAAGTTGGGTGAGGGAATGGGCTAAATGGGTGATGGGTGTCATATGTAAGTGATTGAGTCACTAAATTCTAGTCCTGAAACCAGTATTACCCTATATATTAACAAGAAGTTTTTTTAAAAAAACTTGAAACATACAAAAAACAAAAAACGAAAAACAAAACAAAACAAACAAACAAAAAAAAAACGAAAAACAAAAAACACCTCTCGAAATATTTAATCAAAAAAGAAAAAGCCAAGACTTCATCTTATTCATCATGGGACTCCAGGGCCTACAGCACAAGTTTTCACATGATAGGTGCCAAAATATTATTTTCAGAATAAATAAATGAGTCATTAATTAGATGAAACTTGAAAAAAGCTAAGTATTAACAGATTCATCTAGGAAACTGGCAATATCATAATAAAGAATATAAAGTTATTGCCAAGAACTTGCTAATAGTTGGTAACTACTGATGGCTCCATCACTAACTAATTAAAAGAGATCTAGAACCAGTGAGTTATTTCTCTAAATCCACCAGCTCACCTTCCTAATCCTTCATTTCCACAACCATAAAATAAAAAACAAGTGACTTGCTTATGGTGAGATTCAAATAAATCCCTGTATACAGTGGAATTAGTGAAGTACAAATGCTTTATAAAGAGCACTGTGATGCTGTTCTTAGAGATTACCTTCTGCCACTAATTATGCACTATAAGGACCTCCAATTTTTATTTGTTCCTAAATTTCAAATTAATGTTAAAAAAGAGATTTACTCAAATACAGTTAAGAAATTTAGAGGCAAATCTGAAGCTAAATTGAGCAATTTCTAACCCAAACACTTCCCTTTTAATATACTAATAACATAGAATTCTTTTGAATATACTCTTAAGTTTCAGTTCCCAAAAATAATGAAATACAGACATATTTCAAAGATACTGTCACTAGAATAAAATGCTGTCAACAAGATAATATTCTCCTGCTGTTGTACATAGACAAAACCAAATACTAGGGAAAAGCTAGCATAATTCTTCTTATAAAAAGAAATGTACATCTTATAATAATAACCTCTAATATCCAAAAATCAAATTTAAAGTCAATAATCTAAGAATGAAGTTTAAATGTTCATTTCTGTACCACTAAACAAACTATTTTACTAAGTTTAAAACTTTTAACAACAGAAAGAGATGACCATATTTGCCTATACAACTTCACACCCAACTGATCACAAAATTGCATGTGGAAAGTATCAAGTTTTCCAAGAGGAAAATTAAAAATAATAATGAATGAATGAATGAATAAATAAATAAATAAATAAACCTTCTGTTCTCATTGGACCAACACTCTGGTTGTTAACATGTGTTGCATGCTCTTCATGCACTTATTTAAAAAAAAAAAATCACAGAAGAAACTGATATAAAGAAAGATGTTAAAAAAATTTTTTTAATAAATAAAAAAAGAAAGATGTTATTTACCTATAGTAGTGTTTCTCATGTCTTTTTAATTTCATATTCACACACTCTCTAAAAGCAGGTATTTCTCAATTGGTCATTTATTTAAACACATTAGAAAATCAGAACCAAAACATGACAAAAAAATAAAGATTGGAGGAGTTAACATATAAAAATTGTTCTTTCAAGGGAATTTTTTCAAACAACGCATTAACATTCTAAGTAAGTAAATGTACTTTATTAGCAAAATATAAAATCATTAGTAATACAGTGAAAAGATTCATAATTTCATAATTGAACATTGTAGCTAAAATGTTACAAAGTGTTGAAATTAACCAAACTAAATCCCAAAACAGCACAGGCAGAGACTTAAAAGTTAGTACTAAGAAAGAGGCAAACAACATCTGATTAAAACATGTTCAGAACAAATCACGTTATTTATTAAATTTCAGATTCTGGATTATTACTCATATAAAGATTACCTAAGAGGTTTTTTTATCTTAAAATGTATTATTTAAAAAATCATTCAATCAAGACAAATTCACAGAATAATCAATGGCACATCTGAGGAAAAAAATTCATAATCATAAGTCTAGATTCATTTCTATTCCCTATTTCCCAACACCCCAAAACAAACAAATATATATGGATTTATATAATAAAACTACTCTTTCTGATATGAACAAACTGGTAGTTGAGACTGCAAATGCAATTTAGATCAAATTTTCATCTCGATACAAATTAATCGAGATGTGAACAAATTGATCAAAATAAAGAAAATACAGAGAATAGAAAAATAATCTGTGTTTGCCAGCTAACAAGATAATCAGTCATCTGCCCAAAGGAGACAGCATTACCCCTTATTATGAGCCAAACACCCTCAACAAAGAGTTGATGCACTCTAGAGAGAGAAAGGGACTAACTGCAAGGGGACAAGAAAGAAATTTGGTAGCTACCTGATTGTATGTATCTGTCAAAAATCATTGGACTATATACATAAAATTGTTGAATTTTGCTATATTTAAAAGTATACTCTAGTTTTAAAACGAGAACTATATCAATGAAAACATGGGTACAATTCATATAATATTCCATTACAGAGAACTTTACAAACAACCTTCTACACAACTCTAAAGTACTAGGAAAGCCTGCTATAAGTTATATAGTATGTTTCAGGTGTAGCCAGACCTCTAACTAAATACTTCTCTAAATTTTTTTCATTACTCACAGGGATTCTATAAAAATAAGAATATTTTGAAAATACATTAAGTATGAAAAATTAAGTATTCACCTTCAAATATTATTCATCCACAAAAAAAGATCATGAGACTAAACACTAATATCTAGGGTGCCTGGGTTGCTCAGTCGGCTGAACATCTACCTTTGGCTCAGGTCATGCTCCCAGGATCCTGGGATGCAGTGCCAATCACACTCCCTGCTCAGCAGGGAATCTGCTTCTAATCTCTCCCCCTGTCCCTTTCCACCTCGCCTCGCCTCTCCCCACCCCACCCCTGCCTCAGACTCTCTCTTTTGCAAATAAATAAAATTAAAAAAAAAAAAACTTTAGAAGTAGAAACTCTAAGAGCACTCATATCTGAATATTTGCATTTATTAGGGTAAATTAAAATTGATGATATTCAATAATGGCACCTTTAGCTTTTCTTTTCAGACATTAGAATCTAATTTCTAAAATGTTCTAAAACTGATTTATATTAACAGTTGCATAACTCAGTTAAGGTGCTAGAAATCAATGATTACATACCTGAAATGGGTGAATTTTATGCTATGTAAAGTATATCTCAGTAAAGCAGTTTATTAAATTAAATTATATATTTAATAAATTATTTATTTATTTATTATTTATTTATTAATTTAATAAAATAAATTTAATATTTTATACATATATATATAACATACATATATATATATGTATGTTAGCAGGACGCTTGGGTGGCTCAGTGGTTGAGCTGAGCCTTTGGCTCAGGGTGTGATCCCGGGATCCCAGGATCGAGTCCGGCACTGAGCTCCCTGCATGGAGCCTGCTTCTCCCTCTGCCTGTGTCTCTGTCTGTCTCTCTGTGTGCCTCTAATGAAAAAACAAATAAAATCTTTTAAAAATATATATATGTTAGCAAAGCTATTCCTATGGAAAGATGCTTTAGGATGCAAACTTAGTGCGAATTCGCCATACAATCCTTCATCAATGGTAGTAGGGACTGCTAATCTTGGGGCTTGACTCAGATCTAAAAGTGAATTCCAACTTCACTATTTACTGTATGTATAAGCATTTGTAAGTTAAGACAAAGATATGCATAAATTAGTAAATTAGTAACTCATAATGGTGTTATAAATATTAAAATAATGCTATAAGACTCTTAGCATTAATACTGGCACATATATGCTATTATTATTAATACTAATTTGGTATTAACAATTCCCCATAAATTTCACACATACTACTTGCTTACATAAGTTGAAAAACAATTTTAAGTTTTTAATATATAAATTATATGCAAATTAGATATAACTATTTCTCAATTAACATAAAAATTATCAGAATGAGACGATATTACAAAGTAATGATACATTCTGAGTATTGCCCTTCAAAATTAATCTCAGTAATTTATAATCAAAGAGGATCTATTTTCCAACAACTGTACATATTAAAAACCTGGGGATCCCTGGGTGGCTCAGCGGTTTGGTGCCTGCCTTCGGCCCAGGGTGTGATCCTGGAGTCCGGGGATCGAATCCCACTTTGGGCTCCCTGCATGGAGCCTACTTCTCCCTCTGCCTGTGTCTCTGCCTCTCTCTCTCTGTCTCTCATAAATAAATAAATAAATAAATAAATAAATAAATAAATAGTGAATAAATAAAACCTTATAATAAAAAACTTAATTACAAAGAATTTACATACTTCACATTACGTATTTTATTCACATTATATATTGTAATGTATAAAAATGGATATTAGTATAATGCAAGGATACAAATTTAAAATATGTGTATTTATAAATAGATTTCAAAGGCTCTAATATATGTTAACTTAACATCCATAAATACCAGAGATTGTAATACATGTGAAGATTACTAAAAAAAAAAAAAAAAAAAAAAAAAAAAACATATTTTTAGGAAAGCTGAAGCTTTTATCAAGTACACAGTACAAAATCATCAAAACAACTGCAGAACGTTTGCAAAAAGCTGGAAAATAAAAATGATACATTAATTTATCCAATGAATTTTCATTTATCTGGAGTAACTTGTATTTCAGCTATTACTGGTTCTCCACCACTAAGTGGTTTTCAGTTCAAATATGAATCATTGACAAAATTAAATATAAAAATATAGACTAATTCAAAAGTATTATGCAATCAAAAACTATGTATATGCCTGAAACTAATATAACACTGTATGTTAAATACACTGAAATAAGATTTAAAAAAAAATCTATGTAATTACCTCCTTCCAAGGCTGAAGATAGCAAAAAGGACAATTTTATATAATTAGATTGTAAAAGACAATCTATACTGTCTTTTTTAAAAGATTTATTTATTTATTTATTCATGAGAGACAGAGAGAGAGAGAGAGAGAGAGAGGCAGAGACACAGGCAGAGGGAGAAGCAGGCTCCCCGCAAAGAGCTCAATGCAGGACTCGATCTTGGAACCCAGGATCATGCCCTGAGCCAAAGGCCGATGCTCAACCACTGAACTACCCAGGCGTCCACTATACTGCCTCTTAAACCAGTTTTTCTCATCTTAAAATTCCCTTAACTAACTCCATCAGGGCAAGTATCTTGCCTATTTTGTTTACTGGCACATCTCTAGCCACAGCCATTCAGAGTATCTGGCACATAGTGGGCATTCATCACATATCTCTGAAATTGATCTGAATGTATGAACAAAGAACAATATCAAATGTGCAGAAAGGCAGACAAACAGTGGAAAAACTCAGTAGAGTTTCAAAAACAAAAATTGAAACTGGAGAATGTTGTTCACAAAACTGAAGAAAATATGTACCCTGTCTATTCTGGTCATCCTTCCCCGTTTTAATCATCCAGATAAGGATACAAAAGAAGCATTAATCACAAAAAAGTTAGTAAAAGACGAAAACAGAAAGTATGAGCAAAACATTCTAAGAAACATGCAATGAAATGCTTAGTAGTGGAAAGATGGTTAACAAGACCATGCAAGAGTATGCCAAGTGACACAACACAGAATCCTGTAAGATAGTAGACTAAGTTATATCATGCACAGAGCCATCTAGTAATGTGGTCTACATTACTGTATGCCTGACCTGAGACTACAACTCAAATAAAACTTTTACACTTTAGTGGATAGAACTAGTAAGACCTAACCACTTGCTTTCAGAAATTTGACAGGGATCCCTGGGAGGCGCAGTGGTTTGGCGCCTGCCTTTGGCCCAGGGCGCGATCCTGGAGACCCGGGATCGAGTCCCACGTCGGGCTCCCGGTGCATGGAGCCTGCTTCTCCCTCTGCCTGTGTCTCTGCCTCTCTCTCTCTCTCTCTCTCTCTGTGTGACTGTCATAAATAAATAAATTAAAAAAAAAAAAAAAAGAAAAAATTTGACAGAAACTGAGCTAATCTGCTACATAGGAGTTTATTGCAATACAAAGGCAGGGGATGGGGGGAAAGAGGCTATTTCAACAAGTTATCCAAATCAAAAGAGAAACCTGGTATGAGAACAGTTTGCACTATGTACTTCCCAAATAAAATTTACCATATGATATAATGGAAAAATTTACCAGGATAGGGCATTTTCACTGTGATCATGCTTACCCATCTCTCTGCAGACTAATAAGATAAAAATAAACAATGTGTATTTTGTTTCTTTTAAGGCAGTAAAATTTGGACTTAACATCCTACCCTTAGGATCTCAAAAGATAATAGATTCTTAAGTGTCCAATGTAAAACTTTAAAACAACAAAATAGAGCATTTTTATCTTTTTTTTTTAAAGATGTATTTACTTATTTATTTATGATAGACACAGAGAGAGAGAAAGAGAGGCAGAGACACAGGCAGAGGGAGAAGCAGGCTCCATGCCGGGAGCCCGATGCGGGACTCGATCCCGTGACTCCAGGATCACGCCCTGGGCCAAAGGCAGGCGCCAAACCGCTGAGCCACCCAGGGATCCCTGCAAAATAGAGCATTTTTAAAAGAAATTCAACTTTAGGTGTGAAATAGATATAAGAATTGAGCCAAAGACAAATGAAGATTGTTGTATTTCTCATTCTCAACTCCCCTGAGCATCTTTAAAAGATATATATATCCTTAAAAACTGTAGAACCATTGTGTAGAGACACAATTTCAGCAGTCAATCACATATTTTGATGAGTTTCGATTTTACTTTGATGAATGAATCAAACTCTGATTCATCTGCATTTAAAGCAGAAACCTGCACCAGCAACATATGTCCCTTTCAAGAGGATCTGACAAAGATAAAAACCAAACAATGCTGGATTCATATAAATCTCAGTCTACTCTGAAATGTCTAACTATGTGACCATACACAGAACCGTATTTTATCAGCTTGGATTTGTTAAAATACATTCTCTTTCACCAGGCTGTTAAAATTAATGTTAACATCTATCATTAGGGAAATAATCTCATAATCAAAACATTAAGTGCTTTAGCTGAATTAATTTACCATTTAGTAATACCTCAAAGAGCTGTATTTCAGCATACTCTTAAATTTCAAACCAAGTAACAGTGAACACTACGCTGTGATAGTATCTTTTTAATGAATAATGCTCACAAAAATTTTGGATTCCCTTAAATAACTTAAAAAAAAAAACTCTTGTTTTTCAACAATTAACAGGCACTACTGTTAATAAAAAAGGTGATGAAGCCAGTATGCATGTGAATTTGAAAAAATACACACATACGTACATACATATACACACAGAACATATATACACACACACATACTCATAAATGTCAGCCCAGATGTATGAGAACAATGAGGTATTTACAAAAAAAATTTTAAATAGGTATGAAGATCTCAATTTTCCTCCTGGTTCTAAGGCCTACATCCTCCTAAAGCCTACCTGGAATAAATAAAATAACCAAATGAAAACTGATTTAATTTAACCTTTAATCTTTATTTACTTTAATTTTCATTGTATTTAGTATTATTAAATTTTTCTGTAACGTACAGACTGTCAAGCACTGTATCTAAGTTTTTAAGAACAGTTAAGTATCTTTCAAACATGTTTTTTTAAGAGAAGATAATCAAGAAAAGATCTCCCTTTACTGTCAAAAGTTATAAAATCTTCCTGTAGAAAACAATTTAAGTTAGCTATCCCTATAAATGTTAAGAGCAAAAGCTACTTGAATATAAATTTGAAAAATACTCCAAGAATTCTAACAAATTTATCACTTTTCTCTTCCTCCTCAAAGTAAGTACAACTATTCCAAATATGCACTTAATCACTTTTTACTTGCTCAAGCTGTACCAATTTTTAGGAAAAACTGTCAAATGTAAATAATACATTTTAAAATAAAAAGCAAAAGATATGTAAACTAAGCTTCTGTTTTGGGAGTTAGATTAAAACAGAATTTCCACATTAAAAAACAATGTTTTCCAACAGAATTGGAGGGGGAAGACTGGCAAACCATACATATAATAAAATTTTAGTATGCAGATTTCATAAGGAACACTTATAACTCAACAACAAAAACAATCCAATTTAAATATGAGCAAGGAACTTGAATATATATTTCCCTAAAGAAGATATATAAATTATCAATAAGCAATTGATACAAGATGCTTAACATCACTTGTCAGAGAAATGCAAATCAAAACTTCCATGAAATAACATTTCATATTCTTTAGGATGACTATTATCAAAAAAACCTAAAATAACAAGCATTGATAAAGATGCAGAGAAATTGGAATCCTTGTGCATTGTTGGTGGGAATGTAAAATGGTACAGCCACTGTGAAAAACAGAATGACAGTTTCTCATAAAATTAAACACAGAATCACTATATGATCGAGCAATTCAGCCTCTAGGTATATACCCAAAAGAACTGAAAACAGGTACTCAAATATTTGTACACCCGTGTTCAAAGCACTATTTTCAATAGCTAAAAAAGGTGGAAACAATCCAAATGTCCACTGATGGTTGAACAAATAAACAAAGCACATACATAACAATGGAATTTTTCAACCTTCAAATGGAATGAATTTAGAAGGAAATAAAGGGAGAGGAGGAGAGAAGGAGGGATGTAAGGAAGGACCAAGTGAGGGAAGAAAAAATTCTGACACATGCTACGGCATGGATAAATCTTAAAAACTTTATATTTAAAAAAAAAAACTTTATATTAAGTGAAATAAGCCAGTCACAAAAGGATAAATATTGAATGGCTTACCTTATATGAGGAACCCAGAATAGTCACATTTATACAGACAATTATCAGAGGCTGAAAGTAAGGAGTAATGGGTAGTTACTGTTTTAATGGGTACAGAATATAAAATCTATGGAGATGAACAATGGTGATAGTAGCACAAAAATTTGAACATACTTAATGCCACTGAATTATATGCTCAAAAATGGTTAAAATGATGTTTTACATCTTTTACCATGAAAAATTTAAACAATTTTTAAGCAATATGGTACAGCTGAAAGAGCCTTGAATCAAAAAAACGAAGAAAAAAAAGAAAATGATGATCAAATTGAGGCACTGATATTAACAGTGTACTCTTAGGTTAAGTAATCTGAACTCTCTGGGACTCAGCTTTTTCATCTTTGAAATGAGAAAATAATATATGATGAAAGCGTTTCTTTTCAGTTCAAAACATTCCATGAAAGCACATTGCAAATGCACAAACCAAAGCTGACAATCAGCCTGCTGCCACTCAAGTGGAGAATTAGCCTCCCAGTCAAGTCTTACCAGTTTTAAGACATTCTGTTAAAGAAAATGTTTATCACAAAAGCAGACACATGAAAATAATCATAGTTCTGGAAAAAAGGAAAATAAAAAGCTCTATCTACAGGGTCATTAAAAATACCCAACTCTATGTTCTCAAACTGAGATATTATAAAAGATGGGGCAGTTAAAGACACATCATTTTGAGAGTCCTGTGGGGTAGGTTATTTATTCTCTATGTTTGCTGATAAATATTATTGGCATTTTGTTTTTAGGCTTGAAGAGCCTAGTTTCCATTAAAGTTAAAAGTGTTTACTCTAGTGTTATCCTGAGCTAGCACAAGAGAATGGGTGCTTCAGTTTCCATTTCAGGGAGGCAAAAGAATCAGTATCTGCTCACTTCTTCTTTAGACACCATGTCAATTATCATGAGCCCACTATCACCAAATCCTCTTTCCTTATTAACACTAAATTCAAACACGGATTCCACAAACATCTTCCTCAAACAAATGAACTGCTCAATAACTTCATTAATCGAAACCAACTCGTCTGCTACCGTACTAAATAAGGAATGGGTACTTAGAGGGATCCCTCAATCTTATAAATAAATGTGTTTTCCCACATTCCTATGACTATAAAAATGACTCATGACATATATAAGCAATAATTAAGGAAGAGAAAAAACATGAAAGCAGACTTTCTTTTCAATAAAAGAAAGAACTCTAGAGCTGCCCAACAAGGAATCTGGCTACCTGACAAAGTAGTGAAGTCCCTCTGAATAAAATATTCAACCCATGGATAGACAACTATAAATCAAAGCTATGTCATAGACTTAGTAAGTGAGAAAATGCCTATGATTCCACCCAACCCTGTTATCTACAATTCTATGAGATCATCACAGTATCCATATTCTGTTGAATGTATACTAGGAGAGTTCAAATTTATTAGCTGTACTATCTCAACTACCCTCTAAATACATGGAAATCCACTTTTACTACAAGGCAAAAAGCACACTGAGCCTTTGAAGATGATTAACAGAAGATAATGTACATCTTCAGTCCTTCAGGTAAGAAAGGGATTGAAGACTTTGGAATCAGATAACCTTCTATGAAAATCCTTGCCCATCCACTGTGTGACTTTGGATAATTTAAATAACCCGCCTGAGTTTTATAGTTTTATAAGAGAATATCATCTTAGCTCATAGGATTATTATGAAAAGTTTGTTAAGCTTATGTACCTAATACCGCATTAAAGAGTATTTTCCTTCAAATCCTATGCATTCTTTAATAACCTGCTTACAAGTTACCATGTTCATGTTCTTCATGACTTTCTGAGCCAAAGTAATTTTTCTCTGAATTTCCAAAGTATGCTGCATTTCTCTCCATATAAATGAGATTACATTTTTGAACCTTCAGTTATGGAAGAAACTGAATTTGAGACTATAATTGCAGTTTTACAAGCCTGATGAGGAAGAAACTGGGTTAATAAACATTTGATTAACTGGTTTAACTTTTTTTTAAGTGTTCATATTAAAAAGCTCAGACATCCTTAATCATATACAAGTCTAGGCTCAAAAGTAGCCTTCCAAATTCCTCTCCCACAGTATCCATTCACAGATCCAAGAGAGCAACCTTGACTTTGTTGAGACAATATTACCCCCTAAAAGCTTTCACACCCCAACCAACCTGCTCATGTCTGGATATCTACCCAATTCAAGCAGTAAAACCCACTTGTACTGTCACTTCTCAGAAGCCAACCATGATGTTCAAGGGAAATTTTCTACCTTCTATAAACTATTAGGACATTTTATTTAAGCCTCAATTTTGCCATTTAAAGACAATTGTTTTCTTATATGCCTAT